>NC_067400.1:407777658-408042658 GCF_016432865.1 Antechinus flavipes
GAAGGGGATAAAAGAGAAGACATTGTCACTATTTGTAGTCTTTTTATTCAAAAGTTTAAATAACAAAAATCATATGGTATAATTATGAGACCAACAACATTGAAAAATTAATTTTGAAACATACACATAGGCAGACACACACAAAGAATCAATCTTTAACTTGAAAAAAGAATTAGGCAGTACGTTAGGCAGTAAACATTTGAGTTACTTGCCAAAGTGGAAAGGCATGGCAGTAGAACTTAACATCAATTTAAGTATATACTTATTTGTAAAATTTTTCAAAGAAGGACAATGTTACCTTATTAACAGCATGACCTCAAAAATTAGCAAGAAATAAGGAGTTTTAACTGTTATGGGCCAGAACTCTGAACTTGAAACAAAGTATACTTACAAGGTACTAAGTCAGTGGAATTGATAGAGACATAGTTATCTAATTTAGCATGGTTCAGTATGATTGATTTAATCCTACAAGGAGATGTTATAGGCCAGAGCTTGAAACAAGGTACTAAGTGGAAATGAGGAGACAATGGTTAAATCTAGTTTAGCATTGATTTAATCCTACAACAAATAACGGTTTCCTAGTGCTATGATGATTGGTTTGTGAAAGTGTGTAGCATATGAGCTAGAAGCCTCAGCCAGGGAGATTCAGAGATTCAGAGACAAATGAACAGAAGGCTGGAGGCTGGATCACAAACCCTTGGACTCAGACAGATTCATCCCATCTCACACCACCTTGGTGGCAGACTCTCTTCCTTTGCTTCTCCACTGAAACCAAAACTCCAGAAGGCCTCCAGAAAACTAGCCAAGCCCCAAGTGAAGAAGATAAGACTTTGAAAGAGATAATAAAGGATTTGGACTTTAACACCTGGCTGTACTTGAGGTGATTACTGAACTGAAAGAAAGGCTGCCTCCAGAGACCTCAAGAAAACCTCAACAGAGAACATTACATTTTAGAGAGAGCATTACATTTAACAGTTAAAGAAAGTATGTTGAGCCAAACAATTAAGCAAAGTCATTTCAAGTTCATATAAGAATGAAACCAGAAAAACAACAGAGAAAAAAATATAAAAGATTTATTAAAAAATTTTATACCTAACTTTCTCATCATTATTTTAATAATAAGGCAACTCTCAGAGACCAAGTACAACTTTTCTATTTCACAATTAAAGAAAGTGAGACCCAGAGAGGCTGTGATTGAGCCACAGAAGTAGTAGGCAAGAGAGGTGAGATTATTTCAACTCCAGAACCAGTACTCTTTCTGTGTGGTATTATACGACTTCCCACATTATTCTCATTGTCATCCTTGATTCTTTTCCTTTTTGTTCTATTCTGACTTTCATTTTATGGATGATAAGCAATCTTCTTATTCTTTTTAAAAATTCATCTTTGATCTATCATGACGTTAAAACCATTAAAAATATTAGTTCTAAGGGTCCTTCCCCCCTCTCCCAATTTCTATATTATTGTCTTTTTAGATGATATTCCAGCTTTCCTTTTTTCTGCTATGCCTCACTCGTAAGAATACCAATTTTTTCAACAAGCAATGTTTGATGGACATCATATACCAAATTCTGAGAATAAATCTCACTGCTTAATTTTACCGTGATCAGTCTCCAGAGGTTACTTCAATGTAGTCACTTTGTAGAAATAGTGAAGGCCAAAACTAGATGCATGGACATGTAAATGGAGAGAAGGGAACAGATATAGAAAATCTTGTGAAGATATGATGGACAAGATTTAGAAGCTATTGAGCTATGTTGAATGTGAGATAGTAAGAATGACTTCAAGGTTTCAAATCTGGGTGATTAGAAAGGTGGCAATACTCTCTATATTTGTAAAAAATAAAGTTCAAAGAATGCTGCCCATATGTATTAATCATTACTAAAATGTTACAGCTGCAAAAATCCCAATAGTGACACTGAAGGACATGTTATGCAATATAAGCAACCTCCTAAATATGTTCTTCAAATTATTGACCAGTTTTGTCACTCAAATATATGTACAAGAATTAGGCATTTTCTCTCACTGATGTCTTTCCAGATTTGTTTTTATCCTCATTTCTTTTTTTCCCCCACTGACAAAGTCCTCTGTTTAATGCTTGACTTTTGAATAATCTGCATTATTCACAAGGTAAAAAAATCAGTATTCTCCTGAAGTAAGTGAATTCATTCATAGCATTCAAAATTTCAACATTTGCTGTAACCAATGATTCCATGAATTGATGGCATGATGGTGGTGGCTGAAAACCCTGTTTTCTTGATATTGATTGTTAGGTCAAAATTAGCACAAATTAACAGAATTGATTGATACTCTGTTGATTTTCAAAAGAATTACATAAAGAGAAGTTAGAAAAAGGAACTGGATGGGTAATGGTGATGAGAAAAGTAGAATAATTCTGTCTGTATTAAACCTGTTTAGTTTGATATATCTATGAAACATATGTGGAAATACAGGCATGCATCTTATTGAATTGTGTTTTTTGCATTTTGCAAATATTGTGATTTTTTACAAATTGAAAGTTTTTGTCAATCTTGCTTCAAATAAATCTATTTGTGCCATTTTCTAATGTGCTCATATCATAGCTCTGTATTACATTTTGGTAATTCTCTCAATATTTTAACTTTTTTCATTATTATTATATCCATCATGGTAATCTGTGATTGGTGATCTTTGATGTTACTATTGAAAATGTTTGAGGTGCCATGAACCATGCCCATATAGAATGGGCATGTTGTATGTGTTCTGTTCAAAAATGGCTGTTTCCCATCTCTATCTCTCTACTCAGGCTTCCCTATTCCCTAATACATAACAATATTTAAATCAGGCAAATTAATAATCTTATAATAGCTTCTAAATATTTAGATGAAAAAAGAGTGAATTAAGGCATTAAATTTCATTGTTTGAAATTGCCATAAGTGCTTCAATCCTCAGTAACCACTACCCTGATTAGTCAGTAGCCATGAATATCAAGACAAGACTCACCCACACCTCCCAGAAAAAAGATTATGACTCTCTGATGAGTCAGATGATGTTTAATATTTTTAAGAAACAACATTTTTAATTAAGGTGTGTATATTTCTTTTTTGACATAATACTATTGCCCACTTAATAGATAAAATGATAGTATAAACCATAACTTTTATATGTACTGGGAAACCAAGAAATTCATGTGACTTTCTTTATTGAGATATTTGATTTATTGAGATGGTCTGGATTTAAACCCATAATATCTGTGAAGTATTATAACAATAGGCAGTTGTTGATGTGAAACTATGATTGAGGAGAAAGCCTAAGGCTAGATGTATAAATTTGAGCATAATCTTCATAATGTTATTCATCAAACCCAGTGGAGTTGATATGGTCACCAAGACAGAATAAAGAGAAACAATGGACTGGAAAAGAATGTTGGAAAATAACTATAGTTAAGAAGATGGATTCAATAATGATCCACAAAGGTGAGTGAGAACAATCAGCAAATGACAGAATGTTTCAGAGTTCGAGAAAAAAATGAGGTTTGAATAAAGTCCAACAGGGTTTTAAATTAAGAGAGACTGCTAACTTTGGAAAGAGAATTTTCCATTGGCTGATGAAGATAGGATGCATACTGCAGAGAATTAAGAATGAATGAAAGGAAAGGAAATTAAGGCAAGAAAGGCAGACACTTTTGTCATTTGTCCTTGAGCATTAGTTTACTTATCTGTAAAATGGGGATAATCATTACTAGAATACCAGCCTCACAAAGATGAAGAGATTCGATGAAATGACATAAATATATAGCTCTTTGAAAACTTTAAAGCATGTTGGAATTCATGATGCAAACTTTAAATTGTACTTGGTTTTTACCTTCATTGAACCTACACAAATAAGAGCTTCTTTCATGTTTTCTTCCTTACTTTCTATCTTTTGGGACAGGAGAGTTTCCTTTTTAGTCTTTTTTGGACTGGATAATACTTTCCTTGTATATTTACTCTTTATTCTTATGTCTAATATCTCAGAGAGTTTAGTGATCTACCTCTTTTGCTCTCAAGCCCAACTCTTTGGATCTTCTCTGACACCTCATACATTCAATAATATCTTATTTCTCTTCCATTTAGACTCTTTCCCTCTCTACTGACTCTTTACTCTGAAACTTTAAACATTCTCAAGTTTCCCCTAGACAAAACCAAACAGAAACAAAATTAAGAGATGTCTGTCCATTTATGCTATGTTCTCTTCATTCTGTTGTCCCATCCCTTTACTTTCTTCTAATAGACCTCCTAGAAAGAACAGTGACTTTCTCTACTTCCTTACCACCAAGCCACTCTTTAAATGTTTCTACTCATATTTGCACACAATTCTGTCAAAATCACTTTATCTAGAGTTACTAAAGACTTCTTTATCACTCAATCCCAATCTGTCTTTCATACCTTGATCTTTCTCAACTTTTGACAAAATTGTTTTTTCCTTCTTTGTCTTCTCATTTTCCTAAGAGTTCATAATACTGCATGATTGTCATGTTTCTTGTGCTCTATTTTTCTTTATATCTTTTACTATTCCTTTCATCCCTTACATATTGGTTTCTCCCAAGACATCTAATTGGTACATTGGATAAAGAACTTAGAATTATAAATTCTTTATTCAAACTCTGTCTTAAATGCTTACTGGCTGTGTCCAACCCAGTCTCTCTCAGTTTCCATTGCTTCATTTGTGAAATAGGATAATAACAGTCTTAGTTTTCAAGTTTGTTGTGAAGATCAAATGAGATAATATTTGTGAAGCACTTTGTAAACTTCAAAGTGCTATCTATATATCAATCAAGGCTTCTCAAACTTTTTCTACTCACAATCCCATTTGGCCTGAGAAATATTTACAAGACACCAGGTATATATCTATATAAAATAGGCATGTAAATCAAATATTTACTGATAATATATGATAATTTCATGACCCCCATAATTAGTTACATAACCTCATGTGGGATTTAAGAAGCTTTGTTATATATAAATGTTTACTAATGTTATTAAACCTAATTACTATTATCATTTGTCCTTATTTCTCTTCTTTTTTCTAACTTTCCTGTAAAATAAAACAAAACTTTTCTATGCAATCTACTGAGAATGAATACAAAATTAACAATAGCATAACTTTCTTTCTCATAGTGCTTGTCTTCCATGGAATGTGGATGGGATCTTTGCCGTCATTTTTATATAGTTGTCTAATTGAATTGATTTCCTTGAACATATTAGTTAATTTTAGATAATCAACACAAAAATGGAAGCATATTTATTCTAACTTAGCACAAGTGGAAGCTTTTAACCAACTTTTATAGCTTTAGAACTTTAAAGTCAAAAAAATTGCTTTTTTTCCTGGCAAAAGTATCTGCAAAAATTTCCAGCTAAAAACACTTTCTGTATTAAGCAGGTTGAAGTCATGAATCACTCGGTAACACATTAGAAGGACTAGCATCAAAGGATCCCTTAGGGACTTTGAAAAAATGTAGTTAAGCAATTAATGAAGATATTTAAAGTCGTAATATGGCAAAGCCTATTTTGATGACAACTAGGGATTAATATTTATTTAATAGATTGCCAGAATCCATGCCAAAAATAAGCACAAAGAAGGAAAGAAAGATGATGAAAGTCACCTTGTTCTAAATGTAAAACATACGGGGTTTAAAGTATATATCGAAGTACTAGTTGACACCCATTATAACATATATACTCATTTCACAGCATAAAAAGTGGCATCCAAACCCAGAAATTAACATGCTGGTGTTTTTAATGAAAAGAATTGGCTCTACCTCTGGCAATTGTCTATTGTGATTTATATTTTACTAGCTGCCATCTTGCACCAGGAGGGAGCATGTTATAGAATCACTCCTCTCTGATGAGACATAAACTATTGAAATTGATATCACATGACAAAATGGGAACATTAGCATCGCTTGGAGGATTGTCTTTCACTTGCTTTGAGGGGTTTTGTTGATGGCAGAGTTCCTGGGAAGCACTGCCTCCCGTTCCACTTGATTCACAGCCCGATTCTTCCCACGGAGAGGAATAGGATGTGAACTCAGTGGTGTGTAATTAGCTCATATCTCCTGCATACAGTACAGAAAATTTATTAAGTGTTAATAAGATCCCATTTGTAAGAGCAAGTTGTGCATAGTGGCTGGAGGTGACTGTCAGAATTAATGCTCCCAAAGTCTGGGCTGCAGACAGAAACAGTTCTACAGCAATTTCTTTAATTGTGCCAAGATTTATTCACCTTTCTTCTAATCATAAACCACCCTGACCTACAATATGTTAAAAAGCAATGAAATGAATGACTTTCATCTTCAAGTTTAGTGCTGTAAACTCATGAAGAGTTATATATTTCTCAAAGCCAGCAATATTTATGTTTAAAGTATAATTATTTTTAAACCAGTACCAAGTGTTTCCTTTTAGGAATCTTTTTGTTCTTCATTGACACATCATCTCACTGGGAATATTACCAAGGCTGAAAGTAGGTAGGACAAGTTGAAACTGTGCCTGGAGTAAAATCAGTTGGGAAGGAGAGTTATGTAAAAGACAGACCCTCCATGAATACAATCACATTAGGAAGGTATCTTCCTTCATCCAGAGAGGCCTGGTCTTGGAGGGATTCAGGCATCACAAAGTGAAACTCAGGGAGCACAGAAAGAATTCCCTGTTGCTCTTTCCCTCATCTCCTCCAAAGCCCAAATACCTGATTGCTATTAATGGCTCTGAATAAAACTATTATTGTGGTGAATTAATATATATGAAAATATTTTGAAAAATTAACTTTGCATCAAAGAAATATGAAGCATCTTCGTTGTCATTATTGTTATACTCAATCATGTTAAGACATTTATTAAAAGAAGATAAAGTGCATTCTTCCCTCTGTGCTAAGGAACAACATGCAGGGAAGAAATGTATCTTCTTCTCATTCTTCACACTGGCTTATATCTGGCAGGTGTGACTAGTCAAGACTATTACCCCAAATGTCATAGTTAACTTCTGGTCATCTTTGGTAGGACTTCTTATACTATTTCTACTTATGATCTTTTTTTCATCCAATAATTTGGGACTCTGGGAATATAGGTATATTGTTATTTTACAACCTCTATGTTCAATTACAAGACCCCATATATGGAACTGTGAATCACAGTTTAAGCCCAATTTAAGAGAGTCAATATCCAAATCTTACTGATTGTTTCTATGCCAGCCCTGCTATCCTTTGGATGAGTACACGCAAATAATAATAGATAGGAAAAGGTTTATTTGCACTATTTTTGAAATGAAGAAATCAAAGGTCATAAATCTAATTTGAACAAGATTGCTTACAGTGTGTAGCAAAGTCAGAATCTAAGTCCAAACCTTCTGAGCCCAAAGCCATTCCTATTTCAATTATGTCATGTTTACTTCTCTTTACTAGGAAGGTGATTCTTCTTTTTTCTTGTTTAAATACGTGTTGACAACAAGGATGAGCAAGAGAAAGGATCAGGGAAAAGAAATGATTTATTTGGAATGACTCATGAAAATGTCTACATAGAAGCTACTGCTGATTCAGAGTACAGTAACCCAGTATAATCCTGCTCTTAGAATCAGGAGTTTGAATCCCAATTCTGATTTTTAAATTTATCACCATAGGACAGGTCACTTTGACCCTTTTCCCCTTAGTGTTCAATTTTGTCAAGTAGTAATTTGATAATATTTATGCTTTATACTTTACAGTTTTGGTAGGGAAGTGTTTTGCAAATCTTTAAAGAACCATACAAAGGTTAAAAACTTCTCGCATGACATAAAATAAGGATCTGAATACATGAGTGGGAGATACAGAGGGAGGACAAGAAGGGTTTTCTTTTCTGACTCATTAACCCTACCCTGAAATCTCAGAAATTATTATATCACACCAACCAGGGTACTGTTGCCAACTCCCATTGCAATCACACACTTCATATAATTCAAAGAGCAAAAATTTTATCTCTTAAGTCAAAGAAAATGAATAAAACTCATCTTAAGGCTCATGAAAAATAATTGACACATTTCCTAAGATATGTATATAGCTTCAGCAGGGTTCTTGCAAGGCATTGCTTCTTACAGGTCCACATTGGTGTCACTCTGGAGAAATATTCCCTATGATACCTTGCTTGATTCCATTAAATGCTAGATTTACTTAACTCCTGAAGTACCACAAGCCCTTCCTTAGAGGAAAAAACAAAGCAACAAACTTTTTTTTTTGATTGCCCCAGCCCAATACAGAATAAAATACTTCAAAATGTTCTTGCCTTGACAATGTCGAAATGGAGTTCCAGATGGGGACAAAGTGGGGAAGGAGTGCCAATCTCAACTCTAGAGGCTATCCTTCATGCTTAAAGTTCCCACAGCTGACCTCTAGTCTCAAAACAATCTTGAAAGAGTCAGGAAAAGAGACATCTTCATTTCATTTCCATTTAGATTTCTTTTACTGTCACCAGATTGAAATGTCTCCTATCCTACATTGCAATATTTAGATTTTTAAATTTCTTTATAAATATGACAAAATTATTATTGTTTTTTTGTTTATGATTCCTGTTTTCTACTTTACCATAATCACTGTAGAGTTAAAAGAGAGCTACTCAGAACCAAGAGTAATTTTGTGTTTTTCAGCATTTCAGGAGTTGTCATAGCTAAAGAATTCACGATCATCTGGCCAGCCAACAAACAGGTGATAAGCATGTCTACATTTAATTGGCTGATCATGAAAAGCAGGGTTAATTAAAGATATGAGCAAAATCAGTTAATTGGTTTAAAAAAATAAAAAAACAAAAACAAAAGCATTGTTCTATACTATGGATCTTCATCTCTGCAAAGAGTGGAGGAAGGTTACTTCTCTTTTCTTTTCTTTAGGACTATATTTATTCTTTGTAATTTTTTGACATTTATTTTTAATTGTTTTGTGGTTGTTCTTGCCAATTTACATGGTTGTAATCATTATGTCTGTGGCTTCTTGGTTCTGCTTATTTCATTTTGTATTAGTCCATGTAAATCTTTTCATGCATCTTTTTTATTCATTATATTTGTTACTTCATTGAATATTCTATTGCATTCCTGTGTTATAATTGTTTAACCATTTCCTAGTCAGTGGGATTTGGGATTTGTTTCTGCTTCTTTGCTACCTATGCCACAATGAGGCATCAAAGTAACCACATATGGCACCAGCAAGATGTAACACATTACAAATAAAACATCACAAGGAGGAGTATGGACATCATTAATGAAATAAAACCTAGAGGAGAAGGGCTGGGCACATGCTGAGAACAGGGGATAACAAATGCAAAGTCCATGTTTTCCAATGGGATCTTTATATAATAAAAACTTGAAAATGTCTCCTAGAATGTTCAATGGATTCTGTGTGGGGAATTTTTGATAGGACATGAAAAAGAATAATGGTACATAATGGGTAGGCATGCATGAGTTTTGTCTGTATTAATAGGTGAGATAGCCACATACTTGAGACCATGGATCCACTGAGATATTTGAGCATTATATTTTTAGGCCTAAACATACTTCTCTATGGTTGGTTGCCTAAAGAGTCCTCATGTATCTCTATGTAGTGACATTTACATTGTTTTCTATTATTTTCATTCTTTTGGTTTTGTTTTTATTGTTTCTTGATTTCTCGTGAAGTCATTATCTTCCATTTGCTCAATTATAATTTTTAAGGAACTATGTTGCTCAATATTTTTGTAGTTCTTTTCCCATTTTGCCAATTTTGCTTTTTAAAGCATTCTTCTCTTCATTAGAATTTTGTACTTCCTTTTACATCACTCACTTTTTTTCTCAATTTTTCCTCTTTCCCTCTCTTACTTGATTTTCAAAATTTCTTTTGAGCTCTTCCATAGCCTGAGACCAATTCTCATTTTTCTTGGATATAGGAGATTTGATTTTATCTTCTTTTGAGTGTGTATTTTGATCTTCCTTGTCACCATGGTAACTTTCTATGGTCAGAAAACTTTTCAGTTCTTTTCTCTTTTTCCTAACCTATTCCCATATTTTAACTTTTTATTAAAGTAGGACTTTATTTCCGGGGTAGAAGGTGTAATGCCTCAAGCCTCAAGAGTTTTGTGCAACTATTTTCAGAGATTCTTCTAAGGATCCAATTATAAGCACTCTTTTCTACCCTGGAACTATGAAGAGGGTCCCCACTGCACTATAGCTATAAGTACTACCGTGCTAAAGCAACAGAGTCCTTCTTCAGTGCTAGTAGAGGCCTCCTTCTGACCAGCTTTTCAACCCCCTTACTATTTATGGTATAGTAACACTGTAAATATCTTTTTGTAAATAGTAGGCACTCCTTTTCATGATAGTGGTACAATTTATAATGATAAGTTTTCTTATCCTGGAAACTGGCATCACTGCCATGTTCCAACAGAGTTCACATTCTCATAAACCCTTCTCCTGTGATCTTCTCATTCTGAAAAATCCCTCTGATCATATATCCCCTTCCTTTGATTGCTTATTTTTTTCCCCAAACCTTCATTTCAAGAAAGGACTTTCAAAGCAATCACATTTATATTTTCATTCCTCTCTGATACCTTTTCGTGATTCTCTGGGCTTTTTTCTTTACCACATCCTTGTGTGGGTACATCCACAGCCATACTCTACATTCAGCTTCCTTGTGTACATTGCTTTACTCCATTAAAATTCTCTTCCCTCATTAAAAAGAACTGAATCATCTTTCTTTTTTTGCTTTTCTTTGTATCCCCAGTGCTTAGCTTAATGCCTGCTATATAGTAGTTAATAAATGCTTATTAAGTTGTTGACATTATGTTATGCACCTTTTAATAGAAACACCTGAAGATGAATCTCTAAAACGGTAAGACAATCCTGGACCCACCATTTAGATATAGTGATGTATACTTTCCTACATCTTATGTTAGAAACTAAGACAAAGATAGATATACTCTGTAATGTGAAAGTCCAGAAAAAGTGATATCAAAGCTATAGAAAGATCTTTATGATTGTTCAAGAAGGAAATATGAATAAATATAGTTTTGATGTCAATTTATTGCATGTTAGTGTAGTACATTCTTATTCCTTACCATATTTGGGAGAACAAAATCAGGGTGTGAGGAGGAGAGAGATTCTTAAAACAATGCTATGTTATGCAGATATGAAGAATTATTATTTTATGCCTTTATCAGAGTAGTAACACTGTTTGAAAGTAATATTGTCTGATTATTCAGGTAACATTTGGACTTCCCAACTTAGATGGCAGTAAGTCATCATGACTCCAGAGGAAACCATGTTAAATTTAAGGGAAAAGGGAAAATTGGAAAAGGACAGAAAAAGAGAAAAATTTAAAATACACAAAATGATTAATGGCCTCCAAACAAACCTTTTGTTTTGAAGACTGACAGGAAACCAATATCAGATTAATGACAATAACAATAACAAAAGAAAAATCTGATTCTCTCATATTTTGATCATCCTGCCCTGTTTATAAGAAGCAATTATATAAGCAGAACATAAAATAAAGATATAGAGGCTGATTTTCTGAAGGCTGTTGGGCCTACAGGCATGAGAAATGTGACTACATGATTTTCCTATGCTTGAAAAAAAATTGCTAACTCCCATCATGCAACCCTTGTATGATCATGTGCTAATGAAGAAGATGCTCTAATAATTAGGCCTTGAGCCCACTGAATGTAACACCTTCCAATTAGCACTCCCCAGCACGAGCCCCACCATTATCATTAAACAACAAAGACAAAAATGGGTATCAATCCACATAATAGAAAATAATTGATGAAGTTGGAGGGTGTGATTATTTGTGATTACTTTACAGTCATGCACAGAAAGTAGAAGAACTACTGTTAGCGGTTAATCTCTGGCTACCTCTTTGAAGATAATGAAATTGGCTTCCTCCTGATGATTATTCATTAACAATTAATTCTTTCTCAGTGATCTGCCTCATTTTCAGCTTCTCACTACAAACATGCAATGGAATAATTACAAGTGGAAATGAAAAAGCAATTAGTGGCAGATAATGCCAACATCTGATTAAAAAACAGTAGAACAGATTAGCAGTTCAGTAACTGCAAGTCTGCTGCCTTCAGCAGGGAGGTGTAAGTCACCCAGTAATACTGCAATTCAAGCTGTGTTTTCCCTTTATATGACTTCTCCTACATCATGGTCTGTCACATTAAATGCTCTCTTTTATTCTAGAGGGCATTGGCTTGTTGTAAATACTTTCTAAAGATTAAGTATCATTTGAGATGATTTGTTGTCCTGCATGCTGAGACACTAAAAGGAGCTTTCTCAAAATGTGATGGTTTAAAAAAAATACCCTTCATTGTGAATCATAGAACATACCATCATACAGTGTTTTCTTCAACATCAACTTGATTCTTTTGTAGTTAAGCCGATCAAGGAAAGAAATAGCTGCCTTTATCTGGCGGTTAAAAAGAATATTATATTCATATATTTAGAGGGTGACACTTCTCTGGCGTTTCTATTGCTGACTTGGTTAGGTGATTAGGCCACATTTAAGTTATGTCAGTAGACTGAAGACACATGGTCATAGAGTTAATTAGCTTGGGTCACAATTAGAGTAACCACTAGAGAAACTATTCCTATCAAAGGTCATGAAATCAACCATTCTCAATAATCCAGAAGTTAAAAGACAGTTAAGAAAAATCCTCTCCATGCTATATTAGATTAGAGAGATGCCATTGTTGTCACCACTTTCCAACTCTAAGGAGTCATAGCATTCACAGCTTTTATGCATGTCCTCAGAACTCTAAAAAAAATTAAGCAAATTTATCTAGAAACTCTAGTTGATATGGTCTATTTTAGTTTGTAAGGATTTTTTTTTTAAAATCCATTAAGTATCCTGTAAATCAGATAAATTCAGTCAGCTGTAATATAGGAGGCAATTTTATTTTTCTTTGTTTGGAAGGTGGGACAGTATTAAGGCCTGCTAAAATCTATACCAATTCAAGTAACATTTATTAGTTATCTACTATGGGCAAGCACTGTGCCAAGATAAAAATCAAATTCAAATGTAAAAATGACAGTCTATCTCTTGTAGAAGGTTACAATATAGAAAGAGAAGATGTGATGTGCAGACAAAAATATGATTTTGAGTCGACAAAGTATTTAGTTCAGTAGCATGGAATACTGGAAAAGGTAGAGACAGTTTCTAGCTGCTAGTATCTTCATTGAGGTGACACCATATGGAATGCGCTTAGGACATGACATATATATATATATATATATTTCCAACAGGTAAAAAGTATTGGGTGATATCCAGGGCTAGGTAATATCTTGAGCAAAAGAGAAAAGGCAGGTTATAGCAGGCAAGAATGGGGAAAAGTAAGCAATACAATTTGGCTAGAACATAGAGTGCATGAAGGATAGTAGTTTGGAATGAGGGTGCAAAGGTTGGAGCTTTGGTCTTTTAGTGAGCCTAAAGAGTTTGTATTCCACAAGAATTAGTGGAGAATAATAGATAACTTTTGAGCAAGAGATCTGTGAATTAGGAAAATTAATCTAGTGAGATTGTAAAACTTGCATTAGAATGAGTGGAGTAAGAGATAAATATAATGGCCCAGGAAAGAGGCATAGAGGGAATGAACCAAGATGGATACTGGAAAATGGGCTTTATGTAGAACTGGTAAGATGTGCTTCCTGGTTTATATGACTGGATCCTTAAAAATTCTATAGACTAGTTGAGTATATCTAATTTCACTACATTAGAAAGGATCAAAATGAAAAGAAAGATAGACACAAAACTATATAAGATCCAAGAAAAGACAAAACTTTTACTTTTCACATGCAGAAAATATATTTACTTACTAAAATTACTTGCTTACTCTATTTTTAATATTTAAAATATTTAAAAATACAGATACAACATAATAAATGTTAAAAATCTCAAATCAATAATGATAAATATTAAGTATGCAAAAATGTAAGCTTTTGAAATTTAATGCATTTTAATCTCAAGTCCAGCAATTATAGTAGAGCTTACCAGATAAATAAAGTACTTTTATTGTGAAGAATCTAGAGATTTATCACATTACTTTCAGCACTGCTAATGGGTAGAAAAAGGAATAAAACAAAGATGATAATCTTTACAAATCTTGAACAAATGATTTAATTACAATACATTTGATTTGGCATAATATGGGCATATATTTAAGGTATTAAAATGATCTTGTAGATTAATCAAACCAGTCAATGAAATGCATTAATATAAAATGTACTACAAAGTTCTAACACAAAGAAGATGATAGCTAATCTTCATTCCTTCTTAAAGAAAAATTAAAGTATCTGTAGCATGAAGGATATTAAGATAAATGAATAAAACCTTTATAGCAATTCTCACAAAACAGTAATCAATATAAACAACCTGGCTGATAAGACTGGAGACGTGCTAAGAAGATCCATTGAAAGAAGTAGGAATATTTCATGTGGTGATGATATCTGAAAGAAGATATTAAATTTATCACTCAGCAAACATTTACTAAGTATTTAGTGTATGGCACTCATTGTGCTATGTGCTAGAGATACAAAGACTAAAATGAAACATTTTGAACCTTGAGCTTATATTCTAGTAGGGGAAATATATGCAGGCATCCGTACATACATATGATACAAGATAGGTAAGAGGTAATCTTAAAAGAGAAAGTGTAGGCAGCTTGAGGGCTGGGTCAAAAAGAGCGAAATGTCATTCACTATATGTAATAATGTTCTATTCATCATAGAGATGCAAGAATGGTTCAACTTTATAAAAATAATTAACTTTATATTTAACCCCCACACACACAAATTCAGGGGCACCTAGGTGGCACAGTGGATAAAGTACCAGCCATGAACTCAGGAGGATCTGAGTTCCTGAGTTCAAATTTGATCTGAGACACTTAATACTTCCTAACTGGGCAAATCATTAACCCCAATTGCCTCAGCAAAAAAAAAAAATCACCTAAAATCATATAATTATTTCAATGGATGTGGAAAAAAAATCTTTGGTAAAATACAATACAATACCTATTTATCCTCTGAAAAAAATTACAAAAGTATAGGTTTTTCTGTCTAAAACGAAAAGCATTTTTTGTATCCAATAGAGAAACCCTAGAAGATTTTACAGTAAATACAGGAATAAAACAGAAATATTCCTTTTCCCAAGAGTTATTTGATATATATTTTTTAAAATGTTAACTAGAAAAAAAGGACAAAAGAAAGAAGTCAAAGACATAAAGATAAGTAAAAACAAAATTATTCATTTAATCCGATGGCATGATGGCTAATATAGAAAAATCTAGAGAATTAGTTAAGAACCTGAGATAATCAAAAGCTCCATTAAAATTGCAGGCTGTAAAATATGCCCACAAAAACCAATAGCAGTTCTATATAGCAATAACAAAATTCAGAAAGTATTAAGAAAAAGCAAAGTCCCATTCAAAATAACTACAAAGTGAATTAAATATTTGGGAGTTCAAAATTCTTAATACTTAGATAAGTATACTTGTAAAATGCTCCTTTAATAATTTTTAAAACCGGGACAACTAGGTGATGCAGTAGCTAAGAGCACCAGCCCTATAATTAGGAGGACCTGAGTTTAAATCTGGTCTCAGACACTTAATGCTTCCTAGCTGTTTGACCCTTGGCAAATCTCTTAACCCCAATTGCCTCAGCAAATAATAATAATAATAATAATTTAAAACCAAATTAATTAATTGAAGGAATAATAAGTACTCATGATTATACTAGGGAAAAAATAGAAATGAAAATAGGATTTAATTTATAGATTTGGTGCTATATAAATCAAATTATCAAAAAAAACAATTTGCAGAGCTAAATAAAATAACAAAATTCATTTGAAAGAACAAAAGATCTAGAATATCAGAGCAAAATATTTTTAAAGATATGATTGAAGTGGTTATATCACTCCTAGACTTTAAACTATATAACAAAACATTAATCATCAAAACAATTTGTTATTGGTTTAAAAAATTAGAAAAGTTAATAAATGTAGCAAACTAGTCAAGGAAATGTTAGAAGTAATCTATTTGATAATCACCCAATACAAACTGGCTAGGACCTCTCTATTTGACAATTATAGCAGAGTTAGGCATGCGCCCAGATCAACTAAGATGGAAAAAAAAAATGTGGGAAATATAACGGACTTGCTTCTGGAAGAAGATATTTTGTGTTCCATTTCCAAATGGATTGGAACCTCACTTTCTATTGCCTGCTTGGAATTGCTTGAAATCGGTTGTATAATTACATCTATCTGACATTATCTGAGAGACTGTCTTTCTCTGTATTTAATCATGTCTGAGTAGGGGTTGAAGATTCATTCATCTGAAGTATATGACCACCATGCACTAAACTGAGTTGGGAAAAGCTACCTTTCTCTTCTCTCTGTAGGTACTTTGACCCTGAAAAAGTGGATTTGGGGTTTTGGTCTTGTTTCATTTGTCTTTTCAGCCCTAGGTTTAAATGATAAAGTTTTCAGATGCAGAATCTCTAACCATGGAGATGTTTCCTAGATATTGTGTCATCACAACAGGGAAGTATTAATAAACTAAGGTGTTAGGATACAAGCCATAGAAGTGGAGGTGAGAAGTAGCTTTGGACTAAGAACTTGGTGAGACTATGCTATATAAAAATGATCAAAGCTGTGAAACAAATTTCCTCAGAAACTCAGGTGATGTAAAGCCCAGAGATGGGCAGCTAGGTGGTACAGTGGATAAAATATCAGACTTTGAATCAAAAAGATTCTTCTTCCTGAATTCAAATCTGACCTCAAACAATTGCTAGCTGTATGACCCCAAGCAAGTCACTCTATCGAGATACATTTGTCTCAGTTTCCTCAACTGTAAAATGAGCTAGAGAAGAAAATGATAAACCTCTCCAGTATCCTTGCCAAGAAAATAGGGTTACAAATTTATAACCCAAATAAGATTACAAAAAGTCTTATATAATTGAAAAATTACTAAATAACAAATCACTATGTTAAAATGAATGACAAATATGTTGAAGGCATAGAAGAACAGTTTACCTATATGAACTGATATAAGGTGAAATAAGCAAAATCAGGAAGGATATTAAGATAAATGAATAAAACCTTTATAGCAATTCTCACAAAACAGTAATCAATATAAACAACCTGGCTGATAAGACTGGAGACGTGCTAAGAAGATCCATTGAAAGAAGTAGGAATATTTCATGTGGTGATGATATCTGAAAGAAGATATTAAATTTATCACTCAGCAAACATTTACTAAGTATTTAGTGTATGGCACTCATTGTGCTATGTGCTAGAGATACAAAGACTAAAATGAAACATTTTGAACCTTGAGCTTATATTCTAGTAGGGGAAATATATGCAGGCATCCGTACATACATATGATACAAGATAGGTAAGAGGTAATCTTAAAAGAGAAAGTGTAGGCAGCTTGAGGGCTGGGTCAAAAAGAGCGAAATGTCATTCACTATATGTAATAATGTTCTATTCATCATAGAGATGCAAGAATGGTTCAACTTTATAAAAATAATTAACTTTATATTTAACCCCCCCACACACAAATTCAGGGGCACCTAGGTGGCACAGTGGATAAAGTACCAGCCATGAACTCAGGAGGATCTGAGTTCCTGAGTTCAAATTTGATCTGAGACACTTAATACTTCCTAACTGGGCAAATCATTAACCCCAATTGCCTCAGCAAAAAAAAAAAAAATCACCTAAAATCATATAATTATTTCAATGGATGTGGAAAAAAAAATCTTTGGTAAAATACAATACAATACCTATTTATCCTCTGAAAAAAATTACAAAAGTATAGGTTTTTCTGTCTAAAACGAAAAGCATTTTTTGTATCCAATAGAGAAACCCTAGAAGATTTTACAGTAAATACAGGAATAAAACAGAAATATTCCTTTTCCCAAGAGTTATTTGATATATATTTTTTAAAATGTTAACTAGAAAAAAAGGACAAAAGAAAGAAGTCAAAGACATAAAGATAAGTAAAAACAAAATTATTCATTTAATCCGATGGCATGATGGCTAATATAGAAAAATCTAGAGAATTAGTTAAGAACCTGAGATAATCAAAAGCTCCATTAAAATTGCAGGCTGTAAAATATGCCCACAAAAACCAATAGCAGTTCTATATAGCAATAACAAAATTCAGAAAGTATTAAGAAAAAGCAAAGTCCCATTCAAAATAACTACAAAGTGAATTAAATATTTGGGAGTTCAAAATTCTTAATACTTAGATAAGTATACTTGTAAAATGCTCCTTTAATAATTTTTAAAACCGGGACAACTAGGTGATGCAGTAGCTAAGAGCACCAGCCCTATAATTAGGAGGACCTGAGTTTAAATCTGGTCTCAGACACTTAATGCTTCCTAGCTGTTTGACCCTTGGCAAATCTCTTAACCCCAATTGCCTCAGCAAATAATAATAATAATAATAATTTAAAACCAAATTAATTAATTGAAGGAATAATAAGTACTCATGATTATACTAGGGAAAAAATAGAAATGAAAATAGGATTTAATTTATAGATTTGGTGCTATATAAATCAAATTATCAAAAAAAACAATTTGCAGAGCTAAATAAAATAACAAAATTCATTTGAAAGAACAAAAGATCTAGAATATCAGAGCAAAATATTTTTAAAGATATGATTGAAGTGGTTATATCACTCCTAGACTTTAAACTATATAACAAAACATTAATCATCAAAACAATTTGTTATTGGTTTAAAAAATTAGAAAAGTTAATAAATGTAGCAAACTAGTCAAGGAAATGTTAGAAGTAATCTATTTGATAATCACCCAATACAAACTGGCTAGGACCTCTCTATTTGACAATTATAGCAGAGTTAGGCATGCGCCCAGATCAACTAAGATGGAAAAAAAAAATGTGGGAAATATAACGGACTTGCTTCTGGAAGAAGATATTTTGTGTTCCATTTCCAAATGGATTGGAACCTCACTTTCTATTGCCTGCTTGGAATTGCTTGAAATCGGTTGTATAATTACATCTATCTGACATTATCTGAGAGACTGTCTTTCTCTGTATTTAATCATGTCTGAGTAGGGGTTGAAGATTCATTCATCTGAAGTATATGACCACCATGCACTAAACTGAGTTGGGAAAAGCTACCTTTCTCTTCTCTCTGTAGGTACTTTGACCCTGAAAAAGTGGATTTGGGGTTTTGGTCTTGTTTCATTTGTCTTTTCAGCCCTAGGTTTAAATGATAAAGTTTTCAGATGCAGAATCTCTAACCATGGAGATGTTTCCTAGATATTGTGTCATCACAACAGGGAAGTATTAATAAACTAAGGTGTTAGGATACAAGCCATAGAAGTGGAGGTGAGAAGTAGCTTTGGACTAAGAACTTGGTGAGACTATGCTATATAAAAATGATCAAAGCTGTGAAACAAATTTCCTCAGAAACTCAGGTGATGTAAAGCCCAGAGATGGGCAGCTAGGTGGTACAGTGGATAAAATATCAGACTTTGAATCAAAAAGATTCTTCTTCCTGAATTCAAATCTGACCTCAAACAATTGCTAGCTGTATGACCCCAAGCAAGTCACTCTATCGAGATACATTTGTCTCAGTTTCCTCAACTGTAAAATGAGCTAGAGAAGAAAATGATAAACCTCTCCAGTATCCTTGCCAAGAAAATAGGGTTACAAATTTATAACCCAAATAAGATTACAAAGAGTTTTATATAATTGAAAAATTACTAAATAACAAATCACTATGTTAAAATGAATGACAAATATGTTGAAGGCATAGAAGAACAGTTTACCTATATGAACTGATATAAGGTGAAATAAGCAAAATCAGGAAGTATTTTAAATAAAGACTACAATATAAAATTCTAGAACAACAAAATAATGAAAATTAAATGTTATGAAATTATGTTGACAAAGCATGGCTCCAAAGAAAAGGTATGGGGAGGCAACTTCCACTGCTTCTTTGCATGGGTGAGGGACTATGAATATGAAACACTGAAAATAATTTCCACTTTTTCCCATATGTTTGTTGGTTTTGTTGAACATTCCATACCTTTTTTATTATAAACCATAGTTCTCTGAAAGAAAGAAGAGGAAAGAATATGTTGAAAAATACATATATGAAATAGTTTTTTTAAAGACAAGCCTTTCTTTTAGAGAGAAGTTTGGTTCATTAAGATAACCATAAAATATCCCTCAAAATACAGCTAACTTTATTTTTGCATTAGTAGGCAGAATGGCAGCGTATAAGAAACAGCAAGCTCTGCCCCTATCCCCAGACAGATCTAGACTCTACTCCAGACAGATCTAGAAGATGTACCAAATCAAATCCAGGAAAAAATCACCATGAGTCATTTTTCCAGCCTAATTCAGTATAGGGAGACAAATAGAGAAAGTATATTGCACAGACTATTTCCAGAACAGAGAAAGATTGTGCAAGAAGAGGCTCCAAATCCCCCAATGAAGGATCTAAACTTGTGGAAGGTGAAGGAATAGGTGCCAACTGTCAGCTTTGTCATTCAATTCGTACTTTCATGTCATAGACCTAGAATAGCTAGGCAGTGTTCCAGGTTAAAGAGCAATCATGAACCTTGGCAGTATACCAACCAAGAAGCAAGCAGTAAATTTGTGGCTTGGACCCTCCAGGAGCAAAGAAGAGTCTCAGTTCCTGCTTCCAACCCAGTTAGACTGAAGCCCAAGGAAGAACAAGCTGGACAGAAAATCCAAACAAAATGGAAGCTGTGACTCTAAACCAGGAGAGTATTTTGTCTAGCTGTTGATGCCAGAATATAGTAGCAGTTAGTTTTCATACCTAAACTCAGATCAGGACTGGCAAAATTTAAATCAGAGAGGCAGGAATTTAAATTTGGCTTTGGATCAAATCACTTGGGGAGCACTGAAAGCTTACAGATCCCCAATCTGAGTTGTCTAGCTATCTCCCTTTAGATGTGTAGAGAGCTATAATATAACATCTGAATAAGGATATGGACAAACAAAAAACAAGTAAATCCCAACATTTAAAACTATAATAGGGGCAGCTAGGTGGTGCAGTGGATACAGCACCAGCCCTGAAGGAGGACCTGAGTTCAAATTTGATCTCAGACAGTTGTCTACCTAGCTATCACTTAACCTCAATTTCCTCAAAAAAAAAAAAAAAACAAAACTATAATAGTAACAAGACACAAATCCATCTCCTTCCAAAAATCAAATTACTCCAAAACATACAAGGAACAAAGCCTGAAAGAAGAATACAATTTGGACACAAATTCAATTTGCATTCTTAGAAGAAATGAATTAAGAGTTTTGAATTAGCTAAAAAAAAGAATAGCTTGATAAATGAAAGGAGAATGCTAGAGGGGAAAAATTGGAAAAGAAACAAGAGATATTGGGAGGACGAATTGGCAAGGGAATTAATAGTTTGGCACAATCAGTTGAAAACCTTGCCTTAAAAATTAGAGTGGGCCAAAAAGAAGATAATCATTCAATGAGCCAGAAAGAAAAATTAAAATAGTCAAAAGACAGAAAAAGAAGGAGAAAGAGGAAAAGGAATAGGAGGAGGAGGAAGAAGTAGAGAGAAGAAGAAGAGGGACAAGAAGAAGCAGGAGAAAAAGGAAAAGAGGGAAAAGAAGAAAATGTAAAATATAGCAAAAACAATTGACATGAAAAAAATCTAGGAAATTTAAAAATCATTATAACCCCTAGAAGACATCCCCCCCCAAAGAACCTAGATATTAAATTTCAAGAAGTCACACAACTGTCCTGAATATTGGCCAGTTCTTAAAAGAAATCCTCAAATGAAAAAAAAAATCCAGAGGACATTATAACCAAAATCCCAAACTTCTAGGTCAAATTAAAAATATGACAGTCATAAAGAAAAATATAAGTACCAAGGAGTGACAGGAATGATTACACATGATTTAGCAACCATCACTATGATAAAGTAGAGAGTTTAGAATAAAATATTTGAGAAGGCAAAGGTTATACTCTAATAACCAAGATTAATTTACCCAGAAAAACTGAGTATAATCCTTTAGATGAAAATGGATCTTTAATGAAATAGAGAAGTGTTATCAAAATCAAATTGAAATAGGGGCCACTAAACCCTACATAAAGATCCCTGTGGGTCATATATTGATTTAGAAAACTATATATTATTAATAACATTGTCTATATTCTATTTCATTTATTTATTTAGTTAGATATTGATCTCTTAGTCAAAAGAGAAAAATATACACAAGAATTGGATGCAAAAATACATTTCACTCAATAGGAAAGTAAAGAAAGAAAAGGGGAAAGGGAGAAAGGAGAAGGGAAAAGAAGAGATTAAAAGGAGAGTAGATTGAAGAAATTATTAATCTTAGGCAAAACAAATACTAAGAATATGCAAAAACATTTTCAAATTCTTTTGAGATAGCAAAGAATTTGAAACTGAGGGGATATCATTAATTGAAGAATGTGTTCAACTTCCCCTTTGTCATTGTTATTCAGTCATTTCAGGGGCACCCAATTCTTCATGACGGCATTTTGGGATTTTCTTGGCAAAGATACAAGAGTAGTTTGTCATTTCCTTTTCCAGCTAATTATACAGATGAAGAAACTGAGGTGAACAGAACTAAGTGACTTGCTCAGTATCAAATAGTAAGTCTGAAGTTAGTATTGAATTCATAAAGTGGAATCTTCCTAATTTCTGCTCTACTTACTGCATCACCTAATCTTTTGCTATTGTTATAATTGTTGCTGGTTGTGGTGTTTGTCAAAGATATATTCTAATGAAACATCTTTATGGGATACCTATTTAAATACATGTCTAGTCTCATATATTCAAATTTTCTCCTATAGATAGTGACCAAGTAAATATAGAGGTCTTTGAGAGGCAATGAAAGTTTATAGGACTTGTTGCAAATGGCATAATATCTTCTGAACATTTTGAGAACTTTATCAACAATGGGGAATTCCTCCTCAATTAGGACTCTGCTATATCTTCCACAAGAGAAGCAAATACTTTGAGCAAATACATCTCCCTGATTTTTGGTCTCACTTGATAGTCATGGTAAAGGAATTTTTGAACAGTCATGTATTTTACTGCTTTCAAGCAATTCCACATTACTTTAAAATACATATTAGAAGACTTTGCAGGGACCAGCCCTTAAGGTTCTACTGAAGCATGTTTCACATATATATATATATACTTTCATACATATATATATATATGTACACATAAATACATATATATATAAAACCAATAATCAATAAGCACAAAGAAATCATGAATGTTCTCCTCTTTGTGAATTGTGTTAAGATAAAGATGGAAAAGGTTATAGAATACTGCTTGAGAATATCTATGTTTTCTCCTTTTCCATCTTTACCAATTATTAGTCCAAAAAAAATTATGTTCCCACTAGTTTTAGCAAGATGACCTGTGGGCATGTAGGCCATTTTAAAATGATGTCTTTGAATTTTTTTGTTTGATTTTGGTATCCTCTTCTCATATATATTTCTTGAGAAGGCCTCAACGCCTTCAGTATAACCACCTTTATACCCACTTTAATTCAGTTTCTCTTTCAACTTCTATTTTCTTTTGTGATGTTTTTGATTTTTCATGTTGTAACTTATAGATTGTGATATTAATGTCCCACTGTCAATGATGGGAAAAATTATTTCACATAGAAACTCTGATAGATCTTTTCAATTTTTATGTCTGTTATAGCTGGAGGGAATCAGGAAAAATGTTATGTTTGAGGTAGCATTTTGAAAGAAAATTGGAGGAAATAAGAGATATAAGAAAGGAGTTTATTATATATATGTCGGGCAACCAATGCAAATGTGGAGATAAGAGATGGAGGGCCACATATGAAAATAATACTTAATGTGTCTTGACTTTAGAATACATGAAGGGGAGTATTATGTAGTGAGGTCAGAAAAATAGGTACTAGGTTGGGGGAGCTAAAACACTAGGCCTGGAATCAGGAAGACTTGAGTTCAAATCTGGCCTCAAATATTTATTTTTGAAGTTACTTAATCCTGTTTGCCTCAGTTTCTCATCTGTAAAATGACTTGGAGAAGAAAACAGTAAGTCACTCCATTATATTTGCCTAGAAAACCTCAAATAGAATCACAAAGAATTAGACACAACTGAAGCAACCAAACAATCTAGGTTGTAAAGACTTTAAATTCCCAATGGAGCTATTTATATTTGATTATAAAATAATGAGTCATTGGATTTTAAAGAGTAAAAAAGTGACATTATCAGATTTATGCTTTAAGAAAATCACTTTCAAATCAAAACTATCTATAGTTATATGAAAAATTCTCTAAATGACTATTGGTTGGAGAAATGCAAATTAAAGCAATTTAATCTCATACTTATCATATTGACTGATTAAAAAAAGAAAATTATGGATGTTAGCGAGGATGTAGAAAGACTAGAAAATCAATGTATTGTTGGTGAATTTGTGAATTGATCCCACCATTCTATAGAGAAATTTGGAACTATGTCCAAAAGACTGTAAAACTGTGCATACCCTCTGATCCAGCAGTGTCTCTATTAGATCTGTATCCCAAAGAGATCATAAAAAAGAGGAACTACCCACATGTGCAAAAATGTTTGTAGCAGCCCTTTTTATAGTGGCAAAGAAATAGATACTGAGTGGATGTCCATCAGTTGGGGAATGGCTGAATAAGTTATGACATATTAATGTAATGAAATACTATTTTCTATATGAAATGATGAGCAGACTGATTTCAGAATAACCTGAAAAGACTTACAAATTGATGGTAAGTGAGATGACAAGTTCCAAGAGAACATTGTATACAAAAACAAAATTATGTAATAATCAACTGTGATAGACTTGGTTATTTCCAACAATGAGGTGATTCAAGGAGATTCCAATAGACTTGTGATGAAAAGCACCATCCACATCCAGAGAAAAGACTATGAAGACTGAATGTGGATCATAGAATAGTATTTTCACCTTTTTGTTGTTGTTGTATGCTTGGTTATTTTTCTTTCTCATTTTTCTACTTTTCATCTGATTTTTCTTGTGCAGAATGATAAATGTGGAAATACGTTTAGAAGAATTGTACATGCTTAATAATTTTGGATATGGTACAAAGGTGGGATGAAGGAGGGAGAAAAATTTGAAACATAAGGTTTTGCAAGGATAAATGTTGAAAGCTACTTTACTTATATTTTGGAAAATAAAAAGCTATTATCATTTTTTTTAAAAAAGTGACTTCAACCATTGTGATTAGTTTTCTATTTTCTATTATAAGACAATTTTATTTTTTAATGCTCTTTGGTCTTTGACAAGTATATAATCTCCAAAGAATTTTCTTGAAAAAGTATTCTGAATATGAAAGTGTTTAGGCTGCCATGTAGTCTACATGCTTTTGTCCCCTATTTTTTGCAGGGTGAAAGGAGGGTAAATTGCATTATATTTTGCAACTTAATTTTCTTTCTTTTCTATCCTCTTTTGAATTGAATTGTTGTATGTTAACATATATCTTGCCTTAATTTGAAGGGATTTTTGAATTTCTCATAGAACTTTGTTTCTTTATCATCTATGAAAAATGGTAACATCTTCATGGTGGGTTGATTTTTTTTTTTGCTTATTTTGCTTTTTTGTTTGTTTTTAATTAAGCTACAATTATCTTCAAGTTTTTTTTTTGTTTTGGTTTTGTTTGGATTGGATTTTTTATGGGGCACATCATAAGGCCTGCAATACTAGAGTGATGAGATGACATTTCTCGTTGCCTTTGGAGATGTGAAAAATAAAACTAAAACAAGAAGAGATTGTTTATTTCCCCCAAAGGAAAACCTGTGTCATCCTTCTGCTTAGTAGCAACTTCCTTTATCTTCTGGCTTTAAGTCAAGAAAATAAGATTTGATTCCTCTGTTCATTGGTTATTGGATAAAGATTTCTCACATTTGGGCTATAAACAATTGTGTATGTCTATTCACATGTATGTGTCTGCATATAAATGTTTATATAGGTGAATTTATGAATATTTCATTCCACATAGTGAAACATATAAATGTGTATGTGATTATATATAAATAAAATAGTCTTTTAAGGAGCCTATAATCAGAAAACAAAACAGGCCATTTGCCTGTTTCTCTCTTCTTTCCTCTTCCTCATCTTCTATTACTTAGGTGCCTTCTGCCACTATCGCCTTCTTCACTCATGTTCATGTGATGAAATGATTTTACTCCTTACCAAAGCTAATCCCTCTACTTATTCAAGTAATTATATTATATCCCATCTCCTCCAACAAAGTGCTCTCTGTCATCCCTATTTTTCCATCCACCTCTCTAGAGCTCATTTCCTACTGCCCACAAACATAGTCATGTCTCCCATCTTCTGAAATACATCCTCACATGATCCTTCCATCCTTGTTATCATCCTATGTCTCTTCAGTCCATTGTAGCTAAACTTAAAAAAGATTTGAAATTAAATATAATAATATCTGTCAATCCTATAAAATAGTTTGTTTTGATGGTTTTAAGTCTTGGTAAAATTTAATAGTAATTGTGTTATTGTTTTAAGCTTTTTGTCAGTGAGTTTTGGCAGATCTTATGTATATTAAGTATTTATTTTATGTCTAAAAAATAAACAGTTACTCCATGCATGATTTATATTATACCTTTCTACTCTGTTCTTTGGGGATACCCTAGACATGAACTAAACCTAATCTCTGAGGAATTTACACACACACACAAACACACACCCCTAGAAAAACAACATGTGAATGCAACAACTTAAAGAATACAAGAAAAAATAATTTTTCTCTTTAAGTTCCCCCAGGACTAAATCTAGTCATTAGGTAGTGAGGACTGGCGAGATGGTCTTGATAGAGAAGGGGTGGCTCAATAATAGCCAACGCAAGCCTCATTGTTATTGTCATATACATACATAAACATGCACAACATACATGTGTATACACACACACATACATATGTGTATATACTTGTCCCTATATGTGTATATGTATAATTATACATACATATATACACACATATGTGTACGTGTGTATTATTGTTGTTATTCATTTATTTCAATCATATCCAAATCTTTGTAACCCAATTTGGGTTTTTCTTGGCAAAGATATTGGAGTGGTTTGTCATTTCCTTCTTCAGTGGGCCAGTAGATCCATTTTGTCAGACCATCAGAGCTTAAGTGACTTGCTAAGGATACTCAGCTAGGAAGTATCTGAGAGTAGGTTTGATTTCAGGTCTTCCTGCCTCCAAACTCAGTATTCTATCCACTGAGTATTCATTTGCCTCTATGTGTATGTTAGTGTGTATTAAAAATATGTTTCTGTTGATATATATATATATGTGTGTACATATACATATATGATATATGCATATATGCCTTTGAATATGTACACAGAATATATGATAAATAAATACATGCTTCTTAATATATGTATTGAGAAATATTTTATTCATTTTAAATATGTAAAAAATTAAAATTATATATTCAAGCATTTAAATATATAATTAATTATGGAGATGTGTTGTCTATAAAATATATGCTATCTTTTAATGAGATAAATTAAAGTATATATTATATATTAAGAATATACCCTTTTAAAAAATGGAACTTGTAATTTCATCCATGTAAGGAGCTTCTGGTGAAGAAACCGCTTTTCCAATTCAGATCAACATTTTCTCTACAACTTCCAGAATTAAAGGGTAATCCAAGATGCTGAAAAATTAGATGACTTTTCCAGAGTAAAACTACCAGCATGCCCCAGGGATGGAACTTGAGACCTGGTCTTCCTTAATCCAAAATGCATGTCATTACATGCAGTACCATTTGTTTTTCAGATCCCAACTTATATAAGAGAGGCAACACTGGGCAGTAGATAGAATATTGAGTTCAGAATCTAGAACTGTATTCAAATACTGTCTTTGAAACATACTAACTCTGTGACTTTGAGCAAACCACTTCACACTTCCCTGACAAAGGCAACTTTTTATAACTAGAAGCAGTAAAGAAATTATAGATGTACATTGTTTCCTTGTGGAGAACCAATAAATTACAGATCTGGACAAAACAACAACCTTCTGGCTATAACTTTAGCAAAAGAGCTTGTCCAATGCTCTGGATAAGTAACCAGAACGATTTGTGAAAATCCAAGGCAATGCACAGGAAAATGTTGAAATAAATGTACTCTTTCTCTGAATCTCACATGATTTTCTTGGTTTCCTTGTCCATGTACACTGGCAGTGATTTGTCTTAAGCATTAGTTCTGCCCAGAGAAGATGGTCTGATATGATTGCTTTTCATTTTATATTTTTCCTCTCAGAAGCCCAAAAGATTATATAACACATGGATTGTAAGAGCACATCTCCTATCACCTCTCTAAAGACATGCTGGTTTAAAAAGACAATGATATCTATCAAGAAAAAATACATTTCATTTCCTAGAAATGAACATACATTCTGTCAGCAATGATGAGTTAGCAGTTGTTATTCAGACAGAAGGTAATGGATTAGCCATTTTCAGGTTTTCTAGGTAAAAATAGTCACTGCCCTTCCCTGTGACAGAAATCATCATCCATGAGTCAACATGAAAAACATCCCACAGCAAAACATTTAAGCAGCATCCAGATGGATTGCTTCATTTCTGACTTGTATCCCTAGCACTTTGAATAATGCCTGGCACATAGGAGGTGCTTTAAAAAATCCTGGTTGATTGATTATCATTCTAGGAATCATATCATTATCTTATACTAAGTATTTTATGCTTTTAGTAGAATCCACACAAAAATCAATTCTGAGATAGAGATTCAAAATAAAATCAACACAGTTTCAAACTGGTAAAAGACAGATAGCTTGATTTCCTGGCCATGACAACAGTAAATCCAACCAATGATATACCCTGGTATTATTATACCTTTCATAGTTTATGATGTAGCACATGTATTTCTTATATAGTTTCAATGGCCACTATTTGGGGTGAAATAAATAATCATCTATAGGAATTATTTTTAGGACACACAGAAGGCAAAATGGCAAGTAACCAAATGAAAACAGAAACTTCCTTTTTTTTTTTTCCTAAGGAATTTGATTTAATTTGATGTACTTTTGTTAAGCACCTATTATGTGCAAGTCACTCTTCTAGGCCTCTGGAAATACAAAGACAAAAATGAAAAATTCCCAACCTAAGGGATTTTATTTGGTGCAACAAAAAGTCATTATTAGAAGAGAGTACTTATTATTTTTAGGTTTTCAGTTTTTATCCAGAAAGCTTGCCATGGCAAAACACTTTTTAAAACTTAAGATCAACTATTTTGCAAAATTGCAGAATAAACAAATTAATATTTGTAGAACCAATGCAATTAAAAACTAAGCATGAAGAATTCTATCATAATGTAGTAAGAATGTTTCTACAATTAAGATAGACTTGTGATTCTCCCACTGATAAATTATCAAAGGATGTGAACAATTTTCAGATGAAAAAATCAAAACTATTTTAGTCATATGAAAAATGTTCTTAATTTACTATTGAGCAAAGAAATGCAAATTAAGACAGCTCTGAGATAACCCTACACACTTCTCAGATTGGCAAAAATGACAAGAAAAGATAATGATGAATGTTGAAAGAGATGTGGGAAAACTGGAGAATTAATACATGATTAGTGTGATGAGGTTTAGGTTTTGGGATTCCCCTTTATAGAGAACCAAATGATAAGGTCTAGATTTAGGGAACCAGAATGAGATTTGGGTTTCTGGTAGTCAGGGAGTTAAATGATAAGGTCTAGTGGCAGGTTTGGTGTTCAGGGAACCAAATGGAGAGGTTTGGCTCCCCTATACCCCTTGGGATTCAGTGCAAGGATAGGGAGTTTTGGGGAACCCTCTTCTGGCGGCACAGAGCTTCTCTGTTAAGGAATTTACAAACATGAAAAAGCTAGATTAATAAAAGAGGTTTATTATAGAGATTGGGAAGTAAGGTTAGAAATCCTGACAGAGAGGCATAAAGTCTCGTTAAGGAAATAGGTGAGGATAAAAAGAGGATAATACTGGAAAAAATATTATTCCAGTGGGCAGAGGCCTCCTTGGCATAGCATGACACAGCATGGCATGTTTAGAATCTCTGCAAAGAGAGGATATTAGATTGGCTCTTTTATAATAGATGGTTTGGCTACAAGCTGAATTTGAATAGCATTGAATGAGTTTCTTTAATTGAATAAGGTTGGAATTCTTTTGCTCAGGACTGAACCAACCCCATCTAGATAACAGAATGAAATTGTTTGTCTTGTTTCCCTTGGGTGAGGTCTCCCATGAGGCAAAATTGAAGATTTTCTCCTTCAAGGATCTTTAGAGTAGATTATACCTTTCACAAGTATAATCTCTAAACTCTAAAACTTTCGGGGTCCCTTCTTCATGTGGAGTTATAAATGGATTCAACCCTTCTGAAGAACAGTTTGGAACTATGCTCAAAGGGCTATCAAACTATGCATATCCTTTGATCCAGCAATATCTCTACTGGGTCTGTATCCCAAAGAGATCATAAAAAAGAGAAAAGGACCACATGTGCAAAAATGTTTGTAGAAGTCCTTTTTATAGTGACAAGGAACTGGAAACTGAATGGATGCCCATCAGTTGGGGAATGACTGAATTAATTATGGTATGTGAATGTTAAAGAATATTATTGTCCTATAAGAAATAATCAACAGGATGACTTCAAAGAGGTCTGGAGAGACTTACATGAATTGATGCTAAGTGAAGTGAATAGACCCAGGAAAACATTGTACACAGCAATAAGATTATGTGATGATGAATTCTGATGGACCTGGCTCTTTTCAACAATGAAGTGATTCAGGCCAATTCTAATACACTTGTATTGGAGAGAGTATTTGCACTAAGAGAGAAGATTGTGAGGATTGAATATGGATTACAACATATTATTTTCACATTTTTGTTGTTTGCTTGCTTTTTGTTTTTTTTCTCATTTTTTTTCCTTTTTGATCTGATTTTTTTTGTGTGCAGCATAATAATTGTGGAAATATAAATAGAAGCATTGTACATGTTTAACACATATTGAATTACTTGCTATCTAGGGGAGAGAGTCAGAAGAAAGGAGGGAGAAAAATTTGGTACACAGAGTTTTGCAGTGGTGAATGCTGAAAACTATCTTTGCACATATTTTGAAAATAAAAGGCTATTTATTATTTTAAAAAGACATAGGCTTGTGATTGAATTTGTGGTATCGAATAAATAAAAAGGAGGCCAGAGGACCAATTCTAGATTTCACAAACAACTATATTTACCCAGAAAACAGATTACAAATGTTAGCTGAATGGAATTTAAAAGTCCAAATTACCCAATAATTCAACCATATCTCACAACATCTAAATAGTTATAGATACTGGTACCTGATAGAAAGGTAATTGTTGAGGCTTTATAGAAAGAATTTAATCTATGGCAGAGTAACTTAATGTAAGACACCTAACTAACCTCCCCATCTCACTTTTTTTTTTTTATTTAGAAACTAAGGGATAGCATTAAAGTATCTCCAAGATTTCTTCTAATGATAACATTTCTGTGATTTTAGGATTGCTGGCCAAATGTTTCAAAGTAGTATATGATAAGGAATAATCTTCTGGTTAAATCTGGTTAAAAGCCAGAAAAAGGAATCATATTTGGTTAGTCCTATTTACTTCAATCATTTTCATGTTTGAAGGATTGGTAGAGGACCTTAAAACTCTTGTTCCTGCCACCATAAGGATATCAAAATGACTTTTGGCAATTTTTTTTCTTTTTTGCTCATTTATCCAATTTCACTGGACTGGAAGACAAAGATAATTTAAAAGTTTTTCAAATTCCTGTCCTTGAGATATTCCACCTGATCATATTTGAGGGAAAAGTTCCAAACACAGTGATTCATCACAAAAATTTAACCAAGTAACAAATCAAGAAAATTTCCATTGTATTGTTTAGATTAAGAATGTCTTATGTGCTATACTATATGATACAATTTTTGACTTGCAGATACTTTGAATTCATGATTTCTTTACTGTGAGGCACTTGCTGTCATATGTATTCCTGGCCTTTTCATCCTATATAATTCTTGTCCTTTTTTTTTTTTATTTTCCATAAATCCTCCCAAAAGGATCTATCCAAACACTGGAGGTCTTCCTCTTGAATCTTTATTATGACAATGCCAGAGTACCACACAAGGTGGCTGATCTGTCACTTCTCATTCAGTATGTGACTGACCCACATCATTTTCTGGGTATAGAATTCCTTGTGTTCATTTCAGGAATGCAAGTAGTTATTGGTAATATGTTGCAGCCTACCTATACTTGTCAATTTCCATTGTCCTTCAGGTTATTTGTAATTTTTATCCTTTGGAACAATTGTATTTTATTAGTCTCAGCAATATAGATTCACTGATTTGTTTATTTCAGAAAAGAAGCTTTTACTGTGATAGAACTTTTGTAATTACTGAAAGTTAACAATTTTTTCCTTGAATATAAAATTCTTCACAACTTTGAACTTGCTTCTCTTTCCACTATTCTTATATACTACTGTCTTCTAGAAATCCTACAATCTAGTCCAGCCATAGTGGACTATTTGAAAAGTCTATAATGTAGTTTAGCAAGTCTTTTCCTACTCAAGTGCTTTTGAACTAGCTGCCCCTCAGATACAAAATGCTTTCACTCTACACCTCTGTTTTAAAGAAATACTGCTTTACTTCAAGACTTTGTTGTGTTATTATTTGCTAAGAGATCTTTCCCAATTTTTTCCAGCTGTTCATGCCTTCTGCATTCTGAAATATCTTTAAAAAAAATCTAAGAATCATTATACTGTCTTAAACTTAAATCATTAAATCTCTCCAAGCTTCCACTTCCTCATCTGTAAGTTTAGATAACTGAATTTCCTACCTTATCATAAGGTCTAAAGTGCTACATTAATTTTTAATAACCAATGATGATGATAATAGTAATATTAATTGTAATGTCTGGGCTAGCTCTTTGGAGGGCCTCAGGATCACTCAGAGTCAGAATCAGTCAAAGTTCTTGGTCTTTAGGAGAAGAAATGAAGGAGGCAGGCAACCTTCCATGTGACTCATCAAAGATGGATCTGGGATTTTGAAGTCTGGAGCTTAAATCTTCCCTGCTGAGCATGCTGTAGCAGAGAGACTCTGACTCTCTCCCTCAACCTTCCAATCCATCCCTACAATTACCTCACCACAACACATTCAATAGGCGCCAATTATGAGGAGAGCCATCACATCACCATATTATCTAAGTATATGTTTATAGAACCATTATCTCATATTGAGTATATACTTAGCCTTAAGTACTCTGCTGTCTTAGATTCAAGTATACCTTTTCAGAGTTCCAGCCCTCTACAACTAATACCACCTATTTAGCTAAAAGTTTTTTTATTAAACTCTAAAAAAGAGTTATGCTAGAATAATATTGATTATAAAGAAATTCTGTTCTCTAGAATATTTAAGAGGGAGAATTAAAAAGTTCCCATCAAATCCTGATTTTTCTTTTAAAGTGTCAGATATAAAACAATTAGAAAAATTAAGAAGGAAGCGACACAGGTAAAGAAAATATTACCTCTTCCCAAGTTTCATTGGCCTAATAGTGCCAATCAAAACAACTTTAAAGAATGCAGCCCTATATGCAGAGGAGTCATTCGAATGACACAAAATTTTTCAAAGCAGATTTGAAAACTTTATAAACTTTTTTCAAATTGCTACTCTAATGTATTTTGGATTACATCTTCTACCTAAATAGCAAATATTTTAAGTATATTTGCAGCAGGAGAAACTGAGCAAGATAGAGCTTAGAGAACAATTTAATAATTTATTTAATGGAGAGATTTACTGGGACCAAATGGATCCATGGTTTGGTCCCAGGGCTGAACGAGACTATCGCCTCAAAGAATCCAGCAGTGAATGTCAGATACAAGATTCTTTTATAGGGTAACAAGAACAATTACATAATGGGGGAGGTACCTGGATGGCAATGACCCAATGGTGGAAAGCACCTAGGATAATATAATGGGAAGTACTGGAGAGGCTCCTGATATTCTAATGACATCAAAATGGATAAAGACCTTTATCTCATCAAACATTAAAAGGGAATGATTATAGCCTAAAGTCTAAGATATAAGATCTTTATCCTAACATTAAGAGGGAATGGTTATAACCTGAGGCAGAGTAACTGAATACGACAATTAGGGAAACTGGGTCAGGACATTAAAAGAGAACTGTGGCACAACATAGTTGTAATATAGTACCTTTTATTTCTTGTCAAAATTATGAGTTGCGACCACTTAAAATCTATTCCTGTTTTGAATACCTAGGAGGAAATGAACAAGAATCATGCAGAATGAGCAGGGATGGATGATTTGGAGATTACCATTATGAGGAGTATTTGCATCAAGGAGATCATAGACCTACTGGAGGAAGTGAGTACTGATGTTATTTTGCATGAATAGGTCACATATTGTAAAATATTGTATAGAAATGGAAAATGTTGATTCACATTGAAAAGTAAAATTTAAAAGAATTACAAGACTTATTAAAAATGTGTATATAATGATCATCAGACTAAATGACTTAGAGAAATTTGGTTTCCAGAGTACAGCATGTATTTTCCTGAAAAAGCATATCTTGTTCTCATTCCTAAGTGAAATTTTGAATTCTAAATAAGGATGTATTCTTCACAGAAAGATTATAATATCTAGGGTTTTATTTTTATTAGCAGTAACAAGAAAACAAAAAAATATGGTGTTGTGATCTCAAAGACAAGCAAACAGTAAATTTTTCAATAAGATGCTTCAGGAAGCATTTTTTTTTAAAAGAATAAAATATTTAATTCAATTGAAGATGTAGTTTCTTTATGTATGTGTGTGTGTATGTGGGTGTGTGTGTGTGTGTGTGTGTGTGTGTGTGGTTGTGTGTGTGTTCTCCCTCTCTCCCTTTCATTATCCCTCTCCCTCCTTTTCCCTCTCTCTCTCTCTTCCTCTCCCTTCCTCTCTCTTTCCCTCTCTCCTTTTTTCCCTGCCTTCTCTCCTTTCCTCCTTTTTTTTCTCTTTCTCTTCCCTCCCACCCCTACCCCTATTTCTCTCCCTCCCCCCCTTTCTCTTTCTCTCTCTCCCCTCACTCATCCAATTATGGGTGCTGAAGCTTTAAACACCTGCTTCCTTTTCTGGCATTGTTATTCTCAATACATAAAGAGATTTCCTGTTGAAACGGAGTAAGAGGTTAAGTGCCCAGAAACATTATACCCAAAGGATGAAATTATAAAGTGAGAAAGTCAACTATGAAATAATTTCATTTGTAGGGAGTTGCTGCAGGGATCATCTTGGATTTTTTCCAATTATCATCTTATTTAAAGAAAAAAGTAGTCAAAACAAAAACAAAAACAAAACAACAACAATAAGAAAAAAAAAAAACCTAGCATTGTGTAAAAGAGAACTGCCTGTGTTATCTTTCTTCCTTTATGGTTATGGTTGACTGTTCTGTCTTTTGAGTCTTGAAATGATAAAAATCATGACATTAGTTGCAAAAAATGATGGGAAAGGGGAAGGGTGAAAGTAAGAGGAAATTCAGAAAATGCTAGAGAAAGATGATGGGGGAATGTAAGGTTCTTGACAGCAGGGGACTATTTTGGTTTATTAGAGTCCAATCCAACAACCACTTAAAAAGCATTTTCTATTTGCAAGGCATTGGGGAAACAAAAACAAAGGGCAAAACAGTCCATGGGGTTAGTACCTTCCATTTTACTTGACAGTTGGAAAGAGTATGTGCAAACAGATTAGTATTTACATAATAATCTGAGGAAATATCTTGGTCTTCTTAATATTTAACATAGTACCTTGCCCATAGGAGACATCTCATAAATCTTTCATGAATTATACTAAATTGAAATAAGCTTTATTTGCAAATATAGAGTCTCTCTTCCTTAATGGTAATGGCATAATTGTATTTATTCAATATACCCAGAGATACTCAATCTCAACAAAAGTGTAGTTCCTCACATAGATTACTTCTATCAATATCTCCTTATTTTATACAATTCTTGATTTTCCATAAACTCTCTACAGAGAATCTATTCAATATACTAGAGGCTTTCCTCTGAGTCAAACATTTGATCCCATAATAACTTGTAGACCAGAAGGGACAAACACACAGTTCAGGAACCAGACAAATGTAACTGTGAAATATTTACAAAAAACAAACAACAGTACAAAAAAAAAGATAATGTTAACATATATGTATATTTTTTTTAATTAATACACACTCCTCAGAAATACTTATGACACTATAATATAATATAACACTATAAAAGAGATAGCATTTTAATTTGACATCACTGATAGATCTATTTCGAATCACTCTTTGCATAAAAGGAGGACTGGTCTTAGATCTGATCTATATCTGAAAGGGACCTCACACCTTCATTTTACTAAGGAAACCTAAGCTCTAAGGAGAAGTGAATTAGCAAAAGTAATAAGCACTAAACTTGGAATTTGAACCCAGTGAATTTGGAGTCAGTGAGCTTTTCATTGTACTGGGTTGTTCTCTTATAGTCAGAGCAAGAGTATTGTACCTACTGGAATTTATAGAGATTTTTCAGAAAAAATATTATATGAACAAATTCAAACCATGTCAATCCTTTTAAATTTACTCAAATATAATTTGTACCCAAAATACAAGGGAAGAAGTCTCACTACAAAACCTTTGCTTCTTCAAACTACACAAATGGGAAAATAGGATAGACTCCTTATAGCAAATCTCATTTTTTATTTTAAATATATGTTAAAATATAATGCAATTATAATAATACATGTTAAATATACATGAGATCTAGGAAGCATGCCATGTTTTATGGCATTTCTTCCACTATAATAGTTTTGTTTTCTTTTAGAGTATATATTTTTTTGAAGAAACAGACAATATTGGATATATACCTCAAATTGGTGACATTTGCTTCTCATTGCTTCCTCTTCTATCACAAAATCTGTCTTCTTTTTTATTGTCTATTATTTAAATTATGTCTGACTCCATGATCCTATTTGAAGTTTTCTCCTCAAAGATAGTTGAATGATTTGATATTTCCTTTTCCAACTCATTTTACAGATGAAAAAACTGAGGCAAGCAGGGCTAAGTGATTTGTCTAGCTAATGAATGTCTGAAACCAGATTTGAATTCAGAAAGATGAATTTTCCCAACTCCAGGCCCAAAACTCTATCCACTATACCACTTAGCTGCTCCCTGCTCCTAGTGAAAAGTGTGTGGTATGCAATAAAATTTTAAAAAATCCTGAACTTGGAATCAAAAAGATTGAGATTTCAGTTTCTTTCCCCTAAGCTTGTTAGCTCCATGACTTTGATAAATCACAACTTCTATTTTAATTTTCTTATTTGCAGAGTGGTAGTAAGGTTTACTCATATAAACTATTCCACGGTATTTTGGACTTTCTAAATGGTCAAATGTTTTGTAAAAGTGGCATGCTGCTGCTGCTGCTACAGCTTTTGTAGGACGATAGGACATTCATCATAGGCCCCAAGGCTGAGGGAACCTTCTAGGCCTGTTAATTTAACCTCCTAATTTTGTGGGTGAGAGGAACTTGAGATCTAGAAATGTTAAGGGACTTGCCTAAGATCACATAACTAGCAAATAAATAACAGAGTGGGAAACTGAACCAAAATCCCCAGTCTTCAAATCTGTCAACCTTTGCTGCCTTAATTTTATATTAAATATAAATCAGCTTTTAGATAATCCAACTTTTTTCACTAAAAAAAAAATCTACTGATTGTAAACTCGATAAGGATAGGCAATGCTTTTTGCCTTTCTTTGTATCTCTAGCACTTAGCACAATGCCTAGAACATAGTACCTACTTAGTAAATTATTTTTGAAGATTAATTTTCTTACTGAAATATTTCTTTAATGTAGGTTTTATCTGTTGGAAATAGCTAAAATGATTCTCCATATGTAATATGTAGCTATTCTCTGAAAATTTTGTATGAAAATTTTGTACCTTTTTCACTATATAGAGAAGAATAAAGACAACAGGAGTTGGGAAACTGGTTTCTTTAGTTGGAAATCGTCGGTGTGTCCATATCTGAGGGAAGGAAAATTCACAAACACTGACACCAAGAGGAATTTTTACTATGAATTAAATTATCTACAAATCAATATTGTGTTTCCAGATTGCAAGATACAATACTGAGGTTTTTCACTTATGTTGCTGAAATGGAGTTTATTTCTCTCTAAAAGCAAATGTGTGATTTCACAGATATTTTATCACATTTCTAAGATTTCCACACTATGTGTTATAATCACATAGACAGGAGACAATGATGTTGAACAAGTCACCTGGATATTGAGGTGAATGAATTAACAATCTCTCTGTGTGTGTTTCTCTTTGCCTTTCTCTCTGACCCGCTCTCTCTCTTTCTCTCCCTCTCTCTTTTCTTTTTCTTCTTCTTCCTTCTCCTTCTTTTCTTTTTCTTCTTCTTCCTTCTTCTTCTTCTTCTTTTTCTTCTTCTTCCTTCTCTTCTTCTCTTCTTCTTCTTCCTTCTTCTTCTTTTCTTCTTCTTCTTCTTCTTCTTTTCTTCTTCTCTTCTTCTTCTTCTTCTTCTTCTTCTTCTTCTTCTTCTTCTTCTTCTTCTTTCTTCTTCTCTCCTCCTTCTTTCTTCTTCTTCCTTCTTCTTCTTCTTCTTCTTTTCTTCTTCTTCCTTCTCTTCTTCTTCTTTTCTTCTTCTCCTTCTTTCTTCTTCTTCTTCTTTCTTCTTCTTCTTTTCTTCTCTTTCTTCTTCTTTTCTTCTTCTTCTTCTTTTCTTCTTCTTCTTCTTTTTTTCTTCTTCTTTTCTTCTTCTTTTCTTCTTCTTCTTCTTCTTTTCTTCTTCTTTCTTCTTCTTTTCTTCTTCTTCTTCTTGTTTTTCTTCTTCTTTCTTCTTCTTTTCTTCTTCTTCTTCTTTTTCTTTTTCTTCTTCTTTTCTTCTTCTTCTTCTTCTTCTTCTTCTTCTTCTTCTTCTTCTTCTTCTTCTTCTTCTTCTTCTTCTTCTTCTCTTCTTCTCCTCCTTCTCCATCTCTTCTTCCTCTTCCTCCTTCTCTTTCTCCTCCTCGCTTTTCTTACTCTTTCTCTTTATTTTTTTCTCTCTTCCCTTTCCAATCATGGGTATTGAATCTTTGAATACCTGTTTCCTTTTCTGGTATTGTTGGCATCGTTATTCTTGATACATAGATTTCCTCTTGAAAAGGAGTAAAAGTCTAAGTACTCAGAAATATTATGCTCAAAGTAAGAAACTATAAAGAGAGAAAATCAACTATGAAATAATTTCATTTGTAGAGAGTTGCTATGAATGTCAGGGATCATCATAAAATAACCCAAAATAAAAACCTAGCCAAAATCCAGCCAAATCTCAAAAAAAAAAATCCAGCACTGCATAATGGAGAACTGCCTGTGTTGTCTTTCATATTTTAGGATTATGGTTGATTATTCTGTCTTTTGAGTCTTGAATTGATAAAAAATCATGACACTAATTGCAAATGATGGTGGGAAAGGAAGAAGAGTAAAAATAAGAGGAAATTCTGAAAGTGCTAGAGAAAGATGATGGGGGAATATAAGGTTCTTGAAAATAGGGATGATTTTAGTTTATTAGAGTGTAATCTAATAATCATTTAAAATGCATTTGCTATGTAGCAGCCATTGGGGAAACAAAAGCAAATGCAAAAACAGTCCCACATATCAGAATCTGTCATTCTACTTGAGAATTGGAAGATGTGCCATATTAGTATTTATCTAATAATGAGAAAATGTTTTAGTCCTGCTAATGTTTAATATGGGGCCTTGCACAAAATAGATAATTCATGCCTCTTTAATGAGTGATACTAAATTGAAACAAGATCTGCTAACGGGAAGAATTTGGAGCCAAAAAATATACAAAGGACATTACAAAATATAAAATAAATAATTTTTACTCTCTAAAATTTAAAAGTTTTGCACAAACAAAATTAATACAACAAAAATTATAAAGAAAGCAAAAAATTAAAGAGAAATTTTTCAACAAATATCTCTGATAAAAGCCTCATTACTCAAATACTTATAGAACTGAGTCAAATTTATAAAAATGCATGTTGTTCTCCAATTGACCAATGGTCAAAGATGTGATCAGGTAGTTTTCAAACAAAGTAATCAAAGCTACCATGAAAAAGAAATGCTTCAAATCACTAGTGATTAGAGAAATGCAAATGAAAATAACTCTAACTAACCTCACACCTATATTATTGACTAATATGACAAAAAAGAAAAATGGATGTTGGAGGGGATATGGGAAAATGGCACACTAATACATTGTGGAGTTTGTAAACTGATCCAACTATTCCATGGAGCAATTTGAAACTATACTAAAGAGTTATAAAAGTGTACATATCCTTCTTCTAACAACACCATTTCAAGGTCTTTGTCCTCAAGATATTTTTTAAGGGAAAAGGACCTATTTGTGCAAAAATATTTATAGTAGGTCTTTTTGTGGTGTCTATGAACTGGAAATCAAAGGGATACCCATTCATTGGGAAATATCTTAATGGGCTATTGTATATGATTGTGATAAAATATTATTGCATTATAGGAAATAACAAACAGGATGATTTAGCTTAGAAAGCTTAGAAGACTTATATAAACTGATGCAAAGTGAGATGAAGAAAACTAGGAGAATGTTGTACACAGTAATAGCAATATTGTTTGATGAAGAATTGAGAATGACTTAGCTGTTCAAGGACTAATGATAAAACATGCTACCCACCCCCAGAGAAAGAACTGATATTAACTGAAAATAGACTGAAGCATGCTATTTTTTTCACAATTTCAGTTTTTATTAAATTCTTCTTATACAAAATGACTTACATGGAAATAGTTTACATAATTGCACATGTATAACCTATATCTAATTCCATACCATCTCAAGGATGGGGAAAGAGAGATGTGGAAGGGAGGGAATATGAAATGGAAAATTTAGTTTCCAACAAACCATGTTTTTTAAAATTTTTCTCCTTCCCTTCTCCCTTCCCTCCACCTCCAGACAGAGAGCAATCCAATAGAGGGTAAACATGTTGAATTCTTCTAAATATTTTTCCATATTTTCCTTGCTGTGCAAGAAAAACCAGATCAAAATAGAAGAAATTAGAAAGAAAAAATCCAATCAATCAAACAAAACAAAACAAAACAAAACAGGTGAAAATACTATGCTTTAATTTACATTCAATATCCATAATTCTCTCTCTGGAGGTACATGGCACTTTCTATCACAAGTCTTTTGGAATTGCCTTGAATCACCTTATTGTTGAAAAGAACCAAGTCCATCACAGTTGATCATCAACATAATCTTATTGTTACTGTGTACCATGTTCTCTTGGTTCTGCTCACTTTACTTAGTATCAGTTCATGTAAGTCTCCAGGTTTTTCTGAAACCAGCCTGCTAGTTACAGAACAATATTATTCTATTACATTCATATGTCAAATGGAAAACTTTAAATAAAAATATTTTTAAATGGGAACACATATGCGTATATATGGTGTCTAAAAGAGCGTACCATATCATTTTTGGCATTGATTTCATCATATTTTGGAGAGGATTTTTTTTTTTTTGCTTTCTTTAAGAAGTTGTGGGTTGTTGCTTTTTTTTTTTTAAAGAATCATACAATATTGGATATGTCCCTCAAACTGGTATTATATTACCTTTTCAATTTCTCTTTTTTATTGTTCAGTTGATTCAGTCATATCTGACTCTTCATGAAACTATTAGAGGTTTTCTCCCCCAAAATAGTTGAGTGATTTGGCATTTCCTTTTCCAGCTCATTTTATGACGGAAAAAAATAAGGCAAACAGGGGTAAGTGATTTGTGCAGCTAATAATTGTCTGAAACCAATTTGAATTCAGGAAGATGATTCTTCTTGACTCCAGGTGCATAACTATATCCACTATACTAGCTGTTCCTAGTGAAAAGTATGTAGTATGCAGTAAAAAAAAAATGAAGGGGTAGCTAGATGGCACAGATAGAGCATCAATCCTGAAGTCAGAAGGATCTGAGTTCAAATCTGCTCTCAGATACTTAACACTTAATCCATCCTAGCTATGTGACCTGGGGAAGTCACTTAACCTCAATTGCCTCAGCAAAAAGAAAGAAAGAAAGAAAGAAAGAAAGAAAGAAAGAAAGAAAGAAAGAAAGAAAGAAAGAAAGAAAGAAAGAAAGAAAGAAAGAAAGAAAGAAAGAAAGAAAGAAAGAAAGAAAGAGAAATAAAAAAATAATATCCTGAACTTTGGCATCAAAAGATTGAGATTTTATCCTCTGTCTCCTAAGCTTGTTAGATGCATGACATTTGTAAGTCACAACCTCTCTCTATTTTAATTTTCTCATTTGTAGAGTGGTGGTAAGGGATAATGTTACTCATATAAACTATTCCACAGCATTTTGAATTTTCTAAATGGTCAAATGCTTTGTAAAAGTGACATGCTATTGCTGCTGCTACTGCTGCTGCTGCTTTTGTAGGATGACAAGGCATTCATCATAGGCCTCAAAGCTGAAGGAAACTTCGAGGCCTGCTAATCTAACCTCCTAATTTTACGAATGAGAGGAACTTGAGAAATGTTAAGGGACTTGCCTAAGATCACAAAACTAGAAGAGTGGGAAATTGAACTAAGGTCCCCAGTCTTCAAATTTGTCACCTTTTGATGCCTTGATTTTATTTTAAATGTAAATCACTTTTTAAATAATACAAGTTTTATTACTAAAAGAATATCTACTGATTGTAAACTTTATTGGGATAGGAACTCATTTTTGCCTTTCTTTGTATCTCTAGCACTTAGCACAATGCCTGGAACATAGAATCTATTTAATGAATGTTTATTGAATTGAATTTAATTATTTTTGAAGATTAATTTTCTTACTGACATATTTCTTTAACCTAGGTTCTATCTACTGGAAATAGCTAAAATGATTCCCCATATTGTAATATGGAGCTATCCTCTGAAAATTCTGTATGAAAAATAACTTTCCCCAACTTCTTTACCTTTTTCACTATGCAGAGAAAAATAAAGAAAACAAGGGCTGACAGGAAGCTGGTCCCTTTAGTTGGAAATAGAAAGTATGTCCACATCTGGGGGAAGGAAAATTCACAAACACTGATACCAAGGGGAATTTTTACCATGAGTCAAATTATCTGCATCTCAATATTCCTTTCTAGAAGCAAATGACTTCATATGTCCTTTATCACATTTCTAAGGTTTCTACACTGTCACATAGACAGGAGACAATGATGATGAACAGTTCACCTGAACATTGAAGTAAATGAATCAACAACAATCTCTCCCTCTCTCTATCTCTCCTCTTACTTGAGTATTAGCATATTTGTGTATTTTCATTTATTTCTATTACATGCATAATAGGCAGCTAACACATTAAAAGGAGAGAGTTGAAAACCAAAGCAGCTATACATAAAAAACCATGGTGCCATGAGGCATATCCTTTTTCTTTTCTAAGAGAACTCCATTTAATTTTTTAATTAATTGCCATGTGCTGCTAGAGACCACTCTAACATTTCTTTTTTTAAAGCAAAGAAAATAAATACTGAAAACACCTATGGTTATTCTCTCCTCCCCCTTTCCCCTTTCCCTATCCTTCCTTGAAAACCAGACATCTGGAATGTGAATAGTTCAGAAGAGTCTGCCCTATTCACAATCTCTACTGCATTTCCAGGAGTGAAAAATAACTTGGGGGGAGGGGAGAGGGAAAGGAGGGTGGCTTCCAGATGTAAGTGTGGAGCAGGTGCATAAGATTGCCATATCGCCTCAATTCTGTGCACAGCTGCTGCCCCTTTCCATTTAGTACTAAAGAGCTGGGGGGCACTTTTACCATTGCCCCTTTTGCATTCTCTTTTGGTTTCCCCAGAAAACTTGTTCTCAAAAGATAGATGTTAAGCAACTCATTTTGGGGGCTCTAATTTCCTCAGCTGATTCCGGCCAAACCTTTTGTGGTTCAGCTTCATGTAGACCAGGAAACATTTATTTAAAACTCTTACAATCTATTCTCACTCACACCCCATTACTACCCTCACCCCTCAGCCCTAGAGGATTCTCAGTGAGATTCTGTGAAATCCTGACAATGTTAAATGTTTCCATTAAGCAGGTATACATACATAAGTGTTTTTTATATACCTTATATTCCCTGCCACTGCAGATTAATACTGTGAGACTCCTGCAGACTATGAGACTTTTTTTTTTAATTTCAATAATGCTAATTGTGACAGAGAATACTGATCAACAAAGGGAAGCACCAATGCAAAAAACAGTGTTTTGGTGTCTTTGTTTTGTTTTTTTTTTCTTTCTTTTCTTCTTCCTTCCTTCCTTCCTTCCTTTTTTTTCTTCTTTCTTCCTTACTCTCATGTCTTCTCTCTCATCTCTCCTCCTTCTTCCTCTTTCCTTTTTTTCCTTCTATACTTCTGTTATCTGTTTATTGGAATTATGGCACCATGTTAGCTGACTTTGATTCATAATAGGTTAGGGCTAGAAGAGACCTAGAAATTATTTAACATTCTTCTACCATCATTTGCCTATTTTTGAATTAGAAACTATAGAGTGAAAGAAGGTTGCCCACTATCACCATTACTATTTAATATTGTATTAGAAATGCTAGCTTTGTCAATAAGAGTTGAGAAAGAGATTAAAGGAATAAGAATAGGCAATGAGGAAACCAACTTATCACTCTTTGCTGATGATATGATGGTATACTTAGAGAACCCCAGAGACTCTACTAAAATGTTATTAGGAACAATCCACACCTTCAGCAAAGTTGCAGGATACAAAATAAACCCACATAAGTCATCAGCATTCTTATATATCACTAACAAACCCCAACAGTTAGAGTTACAAAAAGAAATTCCATTTAAAATAACTACTGATTGTATAAAATATTTAGGAATCTATCTGCCAAGGGAAAATCAGAAACTTTATGAGCAAAACTACAAAACACTTTCCACACAAATTAAGTCTGATCTAACCAACTGGAAAAATATTAAATGCTCTTGGATTGGGCAAGCAAATATAATAAAGATGACAATACTACCTAAACTAATCTATTTATTTAGCACTATACCAATCAGACTCTCAAAAAACTACTTTGATGAACTAGAAAAAATAACAACAAAGTTCATATGGAAAAACAAAAGGTCAAGAATTTCAAGGGAATTAATGAAAAAAATCAAATGAAGGTGGCTTAGCTATAGCAGATCTAAAATTATATTATAAAGCAGCAGTTACTAAAACCATCTGGTATTGGCTAAGAAATAGACTAATTGATCAATGGAATAGGTTAGGTTCAAAGGACAAAACAGCCAATAACTTTAATAATATAGTGTTTGACAAACCCAAAGACCTCAGTTTTTGGGATAAGAATGCATTATTTGACAAAAATTGCTGGGAAAATTGGAAATTAGTATGGCAGAAACTAGGCATTGCCCCACACTTAACACTGTACACCAAGATAAGGTCAAAATGGGTTCATGACCTAGGCATAAAGAATGAGATTATAAATAAATTGAAAGAGCATAGGATAGTTTACCTCTCAGACCTGTGGAAGAGGGAGAAATTTATGACCAAAGAAGAACTAGAGATCACTATTGTCCATAAAATAGAAAATTTTGATTATATCAAATTGAAAAGTTTTTGTACAAACAAAACAAATGCAGACAAGATTAGAAGGGAAGCAATAAACTAGGAAAATATTTTTACAGTCAAAGGTTCTGATAAAGACCTCATTTCCAAAATATATATTTCCAAAATATAAAACTCACTCTAATTTATAAGAAATCAAGCCATTCTCCAATTGATAAATGGTCAAAGGATATAAACAGACGATTCTCAGATGAAGAAATTGAAACTATTTATAGACATATGAAAATATGCTCCAAATCATTATTAATCAGAGAAATTCAAATTAAGACAACTCTGAGATACCACTACACACCTGTCAGATTGGCTAGAGTGACAGGGAAAGATAATGTGGAATGTTGGAGGGGATGTGGGAAAACAGGGACACTGATACATTGTTGGTGGAATTGTGAACACATCCAGCCATTCTGGAGAGCAATTTGGAACTGTGCCCAAAATGTTATCAAACTGTGCATACCCTTTGATCCAGCATCAAAGCCCAAATTATGGGCTTATACCCCAAAGAGATACTAAAGAAGGGAAAGGGACCTATATGTGCCAAAATGTTTGTGGCAGCTCTGTTTGTAGTGGCTAGAAGCTGGAAAATGAATGGATGCCCATTATTGGAGAATGGTTGAGTAAATTGTGGTATATGAATGTTATGGAATATTATTGTTCTGTAAGGAATGACCAGAAGGATGAATAGAGAGAGGACTGGCGAGACTTACATGAACTGATGCTAAGTGAAATGAGCAGAACCAGGAGATCATTATATACCTCAACAATGATACTGTATGAGGATGTATTCTGATGGAAGTGGATCTCTTCAATAAAGAGAGCTAATTCAGTTTCAATTGATCAAGGAAGGACAGAAGCAGCTACACCCAAAGAAAGAACACTAGGAAATGAATATAAACTGCTTGCATTTTTGTTTTTCTTCCCGGGGTTATTTCTACCTTCTGAATCCAATTCTCCCTGTGCAACAAGAAAATTGTTTGGTTCTGCACACATATATTGTATCTAGGATATATTGTAACCTATTCAACATGTAAAGGACTGCTTGCCATCTGGGGGAGGGGGGGGAGGGAAGGAGGGGAAAAATAGGAACAGAAGTGAGTTCAAGGGATAATGTTGTAAAAAATTACCCTGGCATGGATTCTGTCAATAAAAAGTTATTTGAATTAGAAACTATAATAGGGAAAGGTAAATGACCTGACTAAAAACATACAGTTAGGAGCAGAGGCAAGACTATAATAAAAATCTCCTGCTTCCCAATCTACTGTTTTTTGTTTTCCACTATACCACTATTAATTCAATTCAACAAGTATTATTGAGAGTTTAGCATCAGGAAGCACTTTGCTAAGCCACTGGGTACAAAGATAAAAAGCAATTATAGCCCTTGAGTTTATACTCTGTTATATGTGTGGTGCAGGTTGGGGGGGGGGTAGAATGGGGAGATAGCATGTATTCAGATAAAGTAAATATCGAATTTTCACAAAGTAAATAAAAAGTGATTTGAGGATATGAGAAATTACTGACAACTTTTGAGAAATCAAGGATGAAGTTCCGATATAAGAAGTGGCATTTGATCTGTGTCTTGAAAGTTGCTAGGTATAGATGTAGGTAAGGTGGGAAAACATCCTAGACATGTGAAAAATTATTCATAGGCAGGTAGGTGGGAGATGGGAGATGGGATTCTATACATGTTATTGAGTCATTTCAGATTCTTCTTGACCCCATTTGGAGTTATCTTGGCAAATATACTGGAGTGGGTTGTCATTTCCTTCTCTAGCTCATTTTAAAGATGAGGAAACTGAGGCAAACAGGTGAAGCAATTTGTCCAGAGTCACATGACTAATAAGTGTCTGAGGCTGGATTTGAACTCAGGTCTTTGTCATTCCAAGCCTAGTAAATTATCCATTGTGCCATCTTGTTGTCTTGTTTTCATATACAGGCCATAGCAAGAATTCCATTTTGGGTGAGCATAGAGGGCAGGAGAGGGAGTAATCACTTTAGAAAGATAGACTAGTGAGAAGATTGTGACATTAGACAGCCAATAGAAAGGTTTGTATCTTGAGTAGAACATGATTTGATCATCCTTATCCTTTTGGAATATTCAATTAGCAGCTGCATAGAAGATGGATTGTATAAAGGAGGCCAGAGGCAGGGAGATCAGTGAGGAGGTTGTTAGAGCACTTTATGTGTGAGTTTTAGGTCTTAATTTTAAGTCCTAAACTTAAGTTGTTTCTGTGTGAGTGGAAAAAATTCTAGGGATGTAAGAAAAGCTTAGTAGATTAGTAAAAACAAGACATTATTATTTCCATTTTATTGATTAGGAAATTAAGGTGTATGGAGATTATGATTTGTAAATGCCACAGTGGATCGAGTGTCTGGAAACTTTAATGGAATCAGTAAAATATCCTGGAAAGAACAATAGATTTGGAGTCCCAATACTTCTATGCAATCTTATTTGTGTATAATTTAAGTACTAGTTAGGAAAGTTTCTTAACTTAAGGGGAACCTCACTTTATTTATTTTTAAATGTGGGAGTTGGACTAGGTGACCTTTAAAATATGTTCCATCTCTAACTCTATAGTCCTAATCTCCAAGGTTAAAATCCAAAAACTAATGACTGTTAGCTGCACAAAAATCAAGATCAGGTTACTAAGATTAGGAATATCAATCTCTTTGGAGACATGCTGTCAGAGAAAGCAAAAATCAATTAGAGACTGAAAGGAATCTTAGCTATCACCATCCATCCCAACCTTCTAATTTTGTAGCTGAGGAAATAGATGCCCTGAATGGTATTGCATTTAATAAGATTTGGATTTAAATCCTAGTTCTTTTATTTGTTATTATTCATCATTTTTCAGTTGTGTCCAATTCTTTGTGACTCCATTTGGACTTTTCTTGACAAAGATACTGGAGTAGTTTGTAAGTTATCTTACAAATGAAGAAATTGAAGCAAACAGAGCTAAGTGACTTACTTAGGGTAACATAATTAGTATTGCAGCCAGATTTGAACTCAGGAAAATGAGCCTTGTTGACTCCAGACACTCTATCTACTGTGTCACCTACAAGTCATAATTTCTGTACACCTTAATTTCATAATCTACAAAATAGAAATTGTAATGGGCTGAAGTTTGGGTTGATGCATTGAGGTCCCAAGCACGTGAGGCTAAATAGTAATTGGACCATACTCTATTAATATATATGCTTGGAGAAAGAATGGCCCCTGCCCACTCTTTGTACAAGTCCTGATGTGTTGTATAGGAAATTTCATAGGGACGATTTTGGTGGGTGGAGGCAGAGGGGCAGGAATAGAGGCGGAGAGCCAGCAGTGCTGGCTGGGTTTCTGTCACCGCTGCTCACATTGCTAATCCCCCTATCTCACCACAGAGAATAAAGATTGAAGATTTTCCCTTAACCTGAATTCCTGACTCCAGCTTATTTTAAAATACACAGTCATCACAAGAAATAATAATAACTGTCTAGTGTTTAGTAATCTAGAACAATAAGAGTAAAACAGTTGTTAAGTATGTAATATATGTAGTATGTACATATTTAGTATACAATATGCTCCTTAAAAAAAAAAAAAAAAAAGCTCGAAGTAGAAGATTAACATAATGCCTCACAAAAAGGTTACAGGCAACTAGTTGGCATAGCAATATAGTGCTGGACCTGGAATCAGGAACAAATACTGGGTAAATAATTTATATTATCTTTGCCTCAGTTTCTTCCTCTAAAAAATTGGAATAATAACAGCAACTACTTCCCAGAGTTGTGGTAAGGATCAAATGAGGTAATAATTGTAAGGTTCTTAGCACAGTACCTTGCACAAGACTTCTTAAATTTTTTCCATTCTTGACCCCTTCTCAAAAGAGAAATTTTTACATGACCTCAAGTACATAAATATATAAAATAGATATACAAATCACACATTTATTGATAATAAATCATAATTTTGCTACCCCCACATTCAGTTAGAAGACCTCATAGGGAGTTATAAACCACAGTTTAAGAATCTGGGATCTAACACATACTAAGTGCTATATAAATGTCAGCTATTACTTTAATTTGTATAAAAGGCTATTCTCACAACAACCAGGTAAGATACATATATAAATATTATTATCACTATTTTACATATGTAGGAACTCAGGGCTCAGAAAGTTTAAAGGTCACATAGCTAATAATAGTGTTGTTCAGTCATTTTTTAGTTCTGTCTGATTTTTCAACCCCTTCAGGGGTTTTCTTGGCAAAAGTTGCTGGAGTAGTTTGCCATTTCTTTCTCATTTAACAGATGAGAAAACTGAGGCAAATAGGATTAAGTGGTTTGCGAGGGCCACACAACTAGTAAATGCCTAAGATTAATAAATGAGACTTTGACTCACAAATATGAATATTCTAAACTCCAGACCCAGCACTCTGTCTACTCTGCTATTTGGTCAAACAAGCAACTAATTAAGCAATATGGAAATACATTTTGCATGTATAATTTTTCATGATTATATAATTGCAATATATAATTTGCATTCTTTCATATGTATAATTGATATTGTTTATCTTAGTGGGTAAAAGAAGGTTTGGAGGAAGAGAGAGAATTTGGAATTCAAAGTTTTGTTTATTTTTTTTTTAAACAAACAAGTAAATAATTTTTAAAATGGTAACAAGATAAGCATAGGTTTTCTGACTCTAAAAGCAGTGAGGGGTTTTCTAATATAGTGTACTGCTTTGCATATAGTGGGCATTCACTAAGTATTTTAATTAATAAACAAATAGTTGATAGGAAACCAAGTCTATGTCTTGTATATTTATAGTAACTGAACCCTTAGGTTTTTCTGGCCTGATATTACAGAAAAGTAATAGGAAGAAGCTGGATTAGTATTTCCCAAATGTGACTGAGGTCAGTGCTAGGGAGTGGAATTAATATTGCAGTCAAATAGAAAATAGTGCAACTACAGGTCAGGAAACTTGAATCCCTAATCCCAGTTCTGCCATTAACTAGTTATCTGATCTTAAATTCTCTACAACTCACTTTCCACAAATGTAATATGAAAACAAAAAAGTATTCTAGTCCCTTATAGGATCAATGTAGGAACTGTATGAGGAAAAAATAAAGGATATTTAATGAAAATGTAATTATTCAGTCCATTGACATATGAAACCTGTTGATAAGAAGGAAAAAAATATCAATGATAGAGCCTGAACTAGGATTTAGATTCTTCAGGATTTTGTTTACTAGACTAGCCCATTTTCCTATAAATGTCTTTCAGGGCCACTACCACAAATGATGCATTGAAAATGGGTTCATCCCATCCAGATCTCTAAATAGCAAAATTTCTTAGTTAAAAATAACCCCAGCATGTTCTCCACCATACAGTTAATGCTTACCAGAAAAGATTAGAGTTTCAGCCAAACTTCATGATTTTTAATGAAAAAGAAAAGTCTACAAAGAAAAATTTGGAATGAAGAATTCTGACACAATGTGCATGTGGTTTCATTTCATTTGCAGCACTTCCTACTTCCCTTTAAGCTCATTCTCACGGGACCCAAACACTTCTGTTTGCAGCATGAACACTTGAAATACAAAGTGAACTTTCATAAGGGGCATTTCTTATTTTACCCAAAGTGGATTGCACATCTCAAATTTCACAAAGACATGTGGCTAACAGATTCCAAAAGAGAAAATGGAGTAGGAAGTAGATGCAATAACCTTGGAGAGAAGAAATAAAATTATAAGGTTTTCTGAAAATTAGTAAACTTTTAGCATTTCAATTGGTAGAAGTAGCTTTCTCTGAGATTTTCTGACACTAATCAAATTGCAGATTGAATTAAAAAACTATATTGATATATTTTTATTTTGAGTCACACAAATAGATGTTACAAAAGTCCATGCAGGATCCTAATTGATTCTCTTAGGATTTGAATTAACAGTCCTAATAGCTTAGAAGTCTCAAGTGGCAAATTAGAAAAACCAGAATAGGAAATATGGTGATTCCATCTACACTAGATGTCTGTAATAAGAGTGTTACCTACCAGCACTTCCCCACAATGTAGATTAGGTTTATTCTTTCTTCTTTCCTCCTACAATAAGGAAAAATTTTCCCTAAAGTAGACAAAGAGTTCTCAGGACCTGATTGGCTTATTTCCATCATACAGTTTCCTGGTCACCCAAGAATGTAAGTCATAAATTTGTATGGATATGTATAATGATATATATGTTTACATATGCACACACACATACGTGTGTGCTTTCACATGTATATATTTACATGCATACGCAGACATGTCTCAAACTGAATCCTAAATCCAACATTTCTTTGTCATGGGTAGCATATTTCATTAATGATCCTGCAAAACCATGAATGGTCATTGTGTTAATCATATTTCTTACAGCTTTCAGACTTGTTGGTTTTTATGGTGCTATTATGTAAATTGTCCTCCTGGTTGTGGTCATTTCATTTTTCATCACTTTATAAAAGTCTTGAAAATTGTTCATTTTTATAAAATGATGTTTTAGTATAAATTGTTCTTCCATTTCTGCTTACTTTGTTCTGTATCAGTTCATACAAATTGTTCCTTGTCTTTTTTGAATCATTGACTTTTCATTCTGTACATCCTAATAGTGTTCCATCACATTTCCTTAGTCAGACCTTCCTAAATTCATAAGTATTCCTTTAGTTTCCAACTTTTTGTTTTCACAAAGAGTTAATGTAACATTATTATTCTATATATTTTATATATTAGGTAATATATACTGTATATAACATATTATGATATATTTATAAATATATCATTTATGATAAATATTTTGTAAACCTAGGATCTTTTCTTCTTTCTTTGCTCTCTTTTGGTTATAGACCAAACCATAATATAGCTGGGTCAAAAGATAGACACTGTTTAATAATTTTTAATGTATAATTTTAAATTGCTTTTCAGAATTTTTGTACCCATTCACAAGTCCATCATAATGCATTAATGTGCCTCTATTCCCATAGCCCCTCTAACATATATCATTTTCTTTTTTGTTATCTTGCCACTTTGATGGGGATGACATAGAATCTCAGAGCCGAGTTGCTTTAATTTGTACTTCTCTAATTCAAAGAAATCTGGAACTTTTTTTTTCAACATGGCTATCGATCATTTGGGTTTCTTTCCTTGAGAATGGTCATTTCATGTTCTAGGCCATTAATCATTTAAGGAAGGGTTTTTATAAATTTGATTCAGTTCCTTATATACCTTGGAAATCATCAGGAAAATTTGCTGAAAGAATTTGCAAAGAAAGTTCTTTCCCTTTTAATCTTAGCTTTGTTGAAATTGTTTCTGCAAACTCTTTAAGATTTTATGTAATCAAAATTTTCAATTTTATCTTCTGTGGTCTTCTCTGTCTTTGTGTATTCACCAACTTTTTCCTAACTATAGATCTGATGAGTAAATTTTCCCCATGTTTTTATAATTTGTTTATAATGTAAACTTTTATATCTAGATCACGTAATATTTATTAAAATATTTCTCTGAAAAGTTACTTAATCTAAAAATACTTTCTTGTAGATGACATTTTAAGAAGTCTTTGCAGTTAAGGAGCTATGTGTAAGTGTTTTGAATCACTAAAGAATATTCTGAAAACACCACAGCTGAAACCACATGAGGGCTTTAGGGTTTGTTTGGTTTTTGTATATTTTTTAAGGTGCCTAGAGATGAAGCTCTCTTATAAGGTTAGCATTTTACTTTTTTTCTAAAAGAAGAATAAAAGTTTCAGTTACTCAGTAAACAGTCTATAAATGTACATCCTGCCTCAAGAGAGTAAAAAATTGTAACCAAGAGATTTTTAAGACTTGAGAAATGCTACAAAAGTCTTTCAATCTTTTCACATATATCAGGATAATTCTTTCTAGTACCCATTCTTCCCATCTTTTTTCTTTTTTTTAGACACCCTTTCTCTTTTTTTCTCTGAAAATAATTGGCTTTCCCTGAAGAGTGATGAATGAATTTAAAAAGCAATTATTAAGTGCTAAGTATTATATAAATAATTGGAAATATAAATGCAAAAGCAAATACAGTCTCTGCCTTCAAGGTGCTTACATTCTAATAGGGAGAGATTATTTACATGGGGGAAAGAAAGACACTTTTTCAATGCATAAAATGAAATAGAATAACTAAAAAAAACCTATATTGGAATATAGTTATCAAAATATTTTAAAATAATTTTACAGAACACACATTAAGAGCCTTTCATCTAGAGAATATAAAACATTGCTGAAAAATAAAATTTTTAATTGTTCATTTTTGCAAGGTAACCTTTGTTTTAGATACCAATATCTATCTTCTGGTTCTGCTTATTTCATTCTTTGTCAGATTATCAAAGTCTTCAAAATAGTTCATTTTTTAAAATTGATGTCATGTAAATTGTTTTATTTTTTTCTTAATTTATTCTGTATAGGTTCATATAAGTCTTTTCATGTCCTTCTAGGGCAAAAAAAAAATCTATTTCCTTATTTCTTCCCATATATTCCCTAATTCAGCCATTCTTCAATTGATGAATATCACTTTAGTTTCTCATTTTTTTTGTCCTCACAAAAAATGTAGTACACAAAACCTTGCAAGGAAGGTCCATACTTTAAGATTTATTTATGTTGGTGGCTTTTATTTTTAAAAAAAATTGATATCTTTTTGCTTTTCTATCATCTATATTTTTCATTATATTCATTGCTTCTGCAATCCCTCAAAGGTATCTCCTAAAAAACAATAGGAATAAAGGAAGCAAAAGGGAAAAACTTTGGCCCCCACCTAGACAATTCTAAACTAAACAACACCATTTCTTAGTATTGATTGAGTCAATTGTTTTGTTACTGTTGTTGTTTTTTTTTTTCTTTTGCATTGACTGCAGCATCTTTTCATATTTGTAATGGTGATAGTGTCATAAAATTTGATGCAAGGCAAGACTTTAGGAAAAACTGATTTTAATACTTTTAAGGCAAATAAAATTTTAATTAATCTGCTTCTTCATTTTGTACTGAATCATAAATATATATCATCAATTACATGTCCAAATTTTTGGTCAGTCAAAAGTATATGTGCCTTATTAATAGATTTTATCTTATAATATTTAAAAAACACATCACAGCAACAATTCTAAATAAAGATTATAATATTCCCAAGATTAATAATAGGTATGTGCAATATTTTAAAAAATTAAAAGTTATATCTCAAACTTTCATTGTTCAACTCTCAGGGCCCCTGAGATATATAATTAAAATACATAATTCACTAATTCCCAGACTCTTCTAATAGACTATTTCCTGCTGGGGCATTAATGCATTGCTGATAGAGTTGTGAACTGACCCAACAATTATGTTGAACAATTTGGAACTACAGCTAAAAGCAACCAAACTATGGTTGCTTTTTATCCGGCAATAACCCTACTAGGTGTGTATCACAAAGAGATCATAAAAAGGAGGAAAAAACCTACATGTTCAAAAATATTTATGCCTTTTGTGGTGGCAAAATGTTGAAAACTGAAGGGATGCCCCTCAACTGGGGAATGGTTGAACATGTGATATGAATGTGATAGAATACTATTGTGCAGTGAGAAATGATGAACAGCCAGATTTCAGAAAAACCTGGAAAGGCTTATATGAACTGAAACAAGATAAAATGAGCAGAACCAAGAAAACATTTTACATATTGCATGATTAATTATGAATGACTCAGCTGTTCTCAGCAACACAATCATCCAAAACAAATACAAAGGACTCACAAAGGGAAATGCTATCCATTTCCAGATGAAGAACTGATAGACTCTAAATGAATATTGAATCTTTATTTTCACCTACTTTATTCTCTTTTTTATGTTTTTTTTTCCTTTTGGTCTGACTCTTCTTTCATAATTGTAACTACTATGGAAATATACATTCATATTACATGTAGAACCTATATCAAATTGATCATCAACTTAAGAAGAGGGAAGGGAAGGGAAAATTTTTGAAACTAAAAATTCTTATAAAAAATGAATGCTAAAAATTGTCTTCATGTAACTGAGGGAAAAGTACTGTTAGAATGACTAAAAGTAAATAAATAAAAGACTATTTCCTGTTTCTCTTTATGACCATGGCTTCTTATTCTGAGACTTGCATTAAGTCTGTCATAGTACCTAGGAATATTGCTTTTAAGGTTCACTGAGACACTCCAAATAATCACAGGGCTTCTTCAAACCTCTAAACAAGTCTTGGCCCAGAGTCTTTGTGCCAAATGGCAAACATCTTAAGGTTCTGGTGTATTCACTAACATTTCTATTTATGTCTGGTGCTCACTGCCAAGAGTAATTGAAACAAGGCATGGCAGCTATATGGGAAATTCATCTGTTCAGTAGCCTTGCCACCAAAATAAAATTCAACAGAACTGAGGAAATCGATGATAATGTCCCATATTAAGTAACAAGTGGGGCATTTCCTTCCCTTTTAGTGAAACAAAATCATTGATTGTTGATTTCTCAACTACAAAACAAAGTGAATTTATTTTTGTTAATTCCAAAATGTGTGTATCTCTCATAATGTATTCTTGCTTTCCCCCCAAGAATGGGGTGAATGAGAGTTCATTGATAAAGTAGGTTATTATGTAATTTATATATCTCATTTAAATCCCTTGTTTTATCAATATGGAAACAGAGCCTCAGAGAATAAAAATAACATGGCCCAGGTCATATAATTTGAAGGTGACATGGCTTCGATATTAAATCCAGGTTCCCTAATTCAAATGTCTTTAGCTTTTCCTAGTAGCTGATGCTTTAGATTGATGGCTACCAAAAACAAACAAATAAATACTTTAGCTTCAGGGACCAAAAAAAAAAAAATAGGTAATGAAAAGCTATACTGCTTAATCTAATTCTTCCTTAGAAAGTGAGAATTATCTAAATAAGAACTTTGCCCAAATACCCTTGATTTCAATATAAATCCAAGTTGTTGTTGTTGAAGCATATCTGACTATTTGTGACCCCCTATGGGATTTTCTTAGTAAAAATACTGAAGTGGCTTGCCATTTCCTTCTCCAGCTCATTTTATAGATGAGCAAACTGAGACAAACAGAAGTAAATGACTTGTCTGGCATCACACAGCTAATGTCTGCCTTGTCTGCTAGAGAACCCCAGAAGATCCCACTGACTCCAGCTCTCTATCCATTATACTAACAGCTCCTATAAGTTAATAAACACCACTAATACATAAACTCAAATCTGCTTTTTTAGAAAATGTTCCTTTTAATTCTCCTTGTGAAATGAAATTACATTTCTATTGAGTTTTCCTGAAAAGCCATCAGTTTTGTGCAGTTTTATAGGAAACCTGGCCTTCCTACTTTATAGCTGCTGAGAGCAGGAGAAAACTAGAAACAAATCTATATGGGGATTTGTTTTCCTTCAAAAGTAGCTGCTTAATAGGCGGCATTTATATTGCTCTTTATCAGAGCTCACAGGTGCCAACTGTGTACAAGCCACAAGAGGGAGGAAGTGTCAAGATTTGGGCTTTCTTACTACATACAGTTTGCATTTTTATCAACATATCTCAACTGCTGTAACACCCTTAAAGATTAAAAAAAAAAAATCCTTACCTCATCAGTAAGACATACACAGAATTTCTATAAAATCCTTGAACTTTTTACAGAATCTTTGTACAAGCTACAAAAGAGTTTTACTGTATAAGGAGAACAACTGAGGTAATTCAGGCTTGTTCTTTTGCCAGATTTCTTTCTGCTCGGTTAACAACCCATTCAAGCCTTATAACATGAGGTTAAAGGCCAAGGACAAACCTATCTGTTATCAAGGCTATTTAAGGTGTAACTGAATCACATTCTTTCATGCCTGGGCTTGAGGGACATACCATGGTATAGGATTAATCTAGGTTCAGAATTTGCATTCAACAGGCAGTCATAAAGAGGGTGGATACAAGTTTATCACTGGTCAAAACCTTGATTTAAACAAGATAAAAGAAGGATAAAGGCCTCATTTCCAAAATATGTAGAGAATTGACTCTAATTTATAAGAAATCAAGCCATTCTCCAATTGATAAATGATCAAAGGATATGAACTGACAATTCTCAGATGAAGAAATTGAAACTATTTCTAGCCATATGAAAATATGCTCCAAGTCATTTATCAGAGAAATGCACATTAAGACAACTCTGAGATACCACTACATACCTGTCAGATTGGCTAGAATGACAGGTAAGGGTAATGCTGAATGTTGGAGGGGATGTGGGAAAACTGGGACACTGATACATTGTTGGTGGAATTGTGAATACATCCAGCCATTCTGGAGAGCAATTTGGAACTATGCTTAAAAAGTTATCAAAATGTGCATACCCTTTGATCCAGCAGTACTACTTCTGGGCTTAGACCCCAAAGACATACTAAAGAAGCGAAAGGGACCTGTATGTGCCAAAATGTTTGTGGCAGCCCTGTTTGTAGTGGCTAAAAGCTGGAAAATGAATGGATGCCCATCAATTGGAGAATGGTTGAGTAAATTGTGGTATATGAACGTTATGGAATATTATTGTTCTGTAAGGAATGACCAGCAGGATGAATACAGAGAGGACTGGCGAGACTTACATGAACTGATGCTGAGTGAAATGAGCAGAACCAGGAGATCATTATATACCTCAACAATGATATTGTTTGAGGATGTATTCTGATGGAAGTGGATCTCTTCCACAAAGAGAAAATCTAACTCAGTTTCAATTGATCAAGGATGGACAGAAGCAGCTACACCCAGAGAAGGAACATTAGGAAATGAATGTAAACTGTATGCTTTTTAGTTTTTCTTCCCAGGTTATTTTTTACCTTCTCAATCCAATTCTTCTTGTGCAACAAAAGAACTTTGGTTCTGCACACATATATTGTATCTAGGATATACGGTGACATATTCAACATGTATAGGACTGCTTGCCATCTTGGGGAGGGGGTGAAGGGAGGGAGGGGAAAAGTCAGAACAGAAGTGAGTGCAAGGGATATTGTTGTAAAAAAAAATTACCCAGGCATGGATTCTGTCAAGTTATAATTAAAAAAAAAAAAAGAAAAGAGGAACATAGCATGAAAATAATGTGCAATTAACAAACATGGTGATCGCCAAAACAATATAAGAAACAGACAATAGACAAAACACGACATATATCATCATATATCATATATCATCACCACTCCAAGAAAACACCAACATCTGAATTCCAATAGCTGGGAGAACCCGATCACGGCTATCCAGAGTCAGAGAAGCTTTGTAAGGCAAGTGGTACCAAATTTCCTGAGTTCTCAAAGTTCTTTTCCACTAAGGGGTTTTTATAGACTGAGAACAAAGAAGGTACTACACTTAATATTCTCAGTTGACACATGACCCTTGAGACAGAGCACCCTCTCAGGTACAGAGATGTTCTACCATAAGAGGTCCAACAAAGAGAATATTTATTTATTCCTTTATAAGAATTATATTTATTCCAGGAACTAGCCAAGTTTGTGGAGTTAACAGATCTGTCATAAGGATATTCATTTTTAAAAAGGTGATAGAAGGATGATCAATCCTCCTAATGCTTCTTGAGATTTATCAGATAGCTAGGAGTGCATTTCAAAGTTCTCAGCAAACAAATTTGACCAAGGCATACCTGGGATTCACTGGATTTCCTTGCTAGGATTTCCTACATGGCTATATTTTCTACAATGGGGTGGCAACTACTAAATGATCTTCCAGAGCCCAGGAGTCAAAGGTTTATCTTCACACTTGGGGATTTTTAAGTTCACTTCAGTTCTTTCTAGTGAGAGATTTCACGTGGGACAGAAATTATCCAAAATTTGAACTAAAGTGTCTGCCAAAACAAGCTATAATTAATAGGCACTTCCTTTGACTCTCCTTGCTTTGCCTCCAACAAAAAGAAAAAAATAATTTCTCCCTAAAGTACCTTCTCATTAAAATATGCCCTTAATATCAGGAGCTAAGGATAACCAGAAAACTAGTTCAAGTGAAGAAAATCCTAGTGTCAAAGTGGTTTGTTCTGTGGGGAGAAATGCTAAGTTTTATCATTTGTTATTTCTGGAAAACTTTCTTACCATAGTGTTTAAATTATGGTCTGACAAAATAAAATGTGAAAGAGAATTAGGATAGAAGATCATTTTAGATGATGAAACCACATTCATAGTAATGGCAGGAAATTTGAATGTTATTTTAGAAACAAGAGTACTTTTATATACTTTAATGTGAGGCTGTGGAGTTGAGTACTTCCTCAAGAGAAGGGATTACAGCTATGTGTGCCTGCCTATCCAATGTGAACCTTGTTTAAATCCTGTAAATTCTCCACAGGGATCACCCAGCATTTGGAAGGTCTTCCTCTCAGTCTCTTAGGACTGCATGGCTAGTAATGGAGCATATGGGCTATCTATTAGTTATATAATTTATCCCACACACACACACACTTACATATCTGTCTGGTAATATCCTCAATTGCCCTTAAATCAGAGCAATTGCTTAAATCTCATTATTAAATTTTTGATTTACATGGAGCTTAACTGAAGGACCACACGAAAATTTATTTTGCTTTGAGTGAATTTTTTAAAAGTGGGGGTTGTCATCATGATCTCAGACAAGGCATCAGTAAAAATAGACATGGTTAAAAGAATGAAACAAGGAGACTGCATTATGTTTAAAGACGCCATAGATAAATAATAATATCAATACATAATGTCCCAAATGATATCCAATCTAAATATTTAAAGGAAAACACCATCAATTTTTAGAGGAAAATAGACATCAAATTCACAATAGTTGGAGACCTTAATTGATTGTAACAGTTGGGAACCTTCTAGAATTAAAAAAAATCTAAATAAAAAGAAGTTAAGAGCATGAGTAGAATTTCACAAAAGTTACTTATGAAAGTCTTTGGAAATTGCTGAATAGGAAAATAAAAAATATACACATATATCAGTTATGCATATAACACCTTTGCATAAAGTGACACCTTTGCATAAAGTGTTAAGATACAAAAACCTCATAAGTAAATACAAAAATGTTAAGTATTCTTTATTGACCCTAGCAAAATGAAAATTTAATCAATAAGAGAGAATGAGAATTTGAAGAAATAATTAAAACTTTAATTCATAGATCTAATAACAGAAATATGACAATTTTATCAAAGTTTATTGGGGACATTTTAAAAGAATGTTAGGTAGCAAATATAATTTAAAATGTTAAGAATCAAATTACATTTTGTTAAGTTCATTAATTCTTCCTTTGTAACCATTTGTTTACATGTTTTCTCAACTAGTACAGTTTAAACTCCATGAGGAAAGAAAGCATCTTGTTTCTATATCTATATTTTCAGTGCTTAGCACATTTTCTATCACATTGTAAGTACTTGACATTTAAAAAAATTATTTTTGACGTATCAAACTATAATTATTCACTAGCTAAGTGACTCCAGAGATAGAGCATAGTGTTGGAGTAAACAAGAGCTGAGTTCAAATCGTATCTCAGACCCTTAGCTGTATATCCTGGGACAAATCACTTAACTTCTCAAACTCAGTTTTCTCCAATATAAAATGGATGATACATTTCCATCTGTGATATGACATATTAATCACTTGTTATACTTATGGACATTGTGCCAGATGTTAAAGATACAAAGTCAAAAATGAAATAATCCCTGCCCTTAATGAAAAACAACATGTATATTACATAAAATACATGTTAAATATATGCAAAATAATTTCAATGGAGCATCTAGTTGGCATCATGGATAAAGGTATAAGAACTGGAATAAAGAAGACCACAAATCCTGCTTCAGACTCTTGCTGGCTGCTGACCTTGTCTATATCACTTAATCTGTCCCAGTTTCCTCATCTGTAAACTAGACATAAAAATGACATCTACATCATGTGATTGTTGTGAACATCATGAAACATATGTAAAATGTTTTGAAACTTTCAAGCAGTAAATTCACGTATTAAATTCGAAGGCCTCTAAATTTCTTTCTATCCCTAAATCTCTAATCCTTTGGGAAGAAGATTTTCCCAGTAGAAGTTAAGGGAGGACCAAAAGCTTCCAGAGAAGTAGTTTTATGTGGGAGCATATTGATCCTGAAAAGAACAAAACATTAAGTCTCAGTCAAGAGTTGCAAGTTGCTATGAGCAAATTTTTCCCCACTAATGTGGCTTGTGAATCCCAAGTTTATTAATGAGAGAATGTGACCTAGGTTTACATGGGGAATATATTATATTATTTATTCTTGACTTTGCTTTATAGTAAACTAACCAGTAGGACAGCTAGTTGTCATAACTGATAGAATGCAGGACTTGGAGTCACCAAGACTCACCTCCTTAAATTCAAATCTGGCCTCAAATACTTAATAGCTGTGTGATACTGAGCAAATTACTTAAAGTCTTTTTGCCTTAGTTCATCATCTGTAACAATGATGTGGAGAATGACTCTAGTATCTTTGCCACAAAAACCCCAAATGGGGTCACAAAAAGTTGGATATAACTGGAAAGTGAATGATTGACCACAAAATGATTAATCACTAAGCCACAAACTATAGTTTTGCCCATGATCTTATAGTCAATATATGTTCAAGGCAGGACTTTAATCTTAGTCTTACTAATTCTAAGGTCAGCCCTCTATCTACGATACTCTGTTGTCTTTCTGTTTTTTCAGTAATTAATAAATGAACAATAATAGAGTTGAGCTGGCAGTTATACTGGAAACTCCAACCAACTCAAACTTGAACCTCGAATGCAAATAATGTTAACCTCAGTTAATAATGTAACCAAGGAAGTTACATCCAATACAGCAAATATTGTAATCCCTAACAACATACCAATTGGATAAACATACCTAAAAATTTACATATACCGTAGGAAATTCACTTTTTTGTGAAACAAATGCAAAAAAACATAGTTATGCTATCACATCTTTTATGAGAGGTAATGTGATATAGTAAAAAGAATACTGGCTGTAGAGTGGTTAGAGTTAGGTTCAAACCTATTTTCCTGAGTGCCTCAATAACCTTCGGCAAATTATTTAATCTGTTTATGCTTCAGATTTTCAACTAAAAAATGAAGGGATGGGACAAGATGCCTTTTAAAAATCCTTCTAACTCTATATTTATGTTCTTAAGTCTAATTTTTGACCCATTTCTATGTCATATGGAATTATCATTCCAATTTGTCTAAATCTGAATTCAAGTTAAGACATTTTAATTTTTTTCATCTATGCTATAATGTTTTAGAAGTCTTAATGCTATGCACAAACATCAACTATACTAATAATAGTCTTGCATAAAGGCACTGCTCTAGGAGAAACAACTCGTTTTCATTTACTGTACATTACATAGTAAATGTCTCTGTTTTAAAGTAGATGAACCCTGACTTAATAGCTACAGTCAACTACAGTATCATTAACTTCCTAAGACTGAAATCTTTTTTGTTACAGTTAAGATGATTGCCTTTAAAGGCACATGCTAAAAAGGGCAGGATACACATGGTAATGGGATGAGTGAAATTATGGTCATGTTTTTGCTACAAAAAACAAGATACTCAAGATTTCCTTTGGGACTAGAGTGGAAACTAACATGATGTAAAATCTCAGGATAGTTGGCAGATGCTGACTAGGAAGTTCTTAGGCAGCTGAGGATTTAAGCAAAATCAGCAAGATGAGATACCTCTCCAAAATATAACATTTTAAATGTATTTGCATGATCACATTTCCAGTAATATTAAGAGAACACATAAGAGCTCATTGGAAATTTGTATTTTTTTAGTAAGCTAACACTTCATATTTATAACAAAATGGTAGATGTCTTTAACATTTTACTTTATTTACTTTATATTAATGGAATAAAGATTGCCTCATTAAATACTGAAGATAAGATGATGAATTTTTGTTTTTATGTAGTTTTTGTTTTTTGATCTAGTAGAAACATAACGTGAAAAATAAATTTAGGGTCATAGGTCATAGGGTTTAAAACTAGAAGGAATATTAGAAATCAGCTAGTGCAATTCTCTCATTTTTATAGATGAGGAAACTGGGGCCAAGAGAGTAGAAGAAATTTTGCCCAAGACCACACAGTAGTGTGAGCAAAGCTTTGACTCAAAACCAGGTCTATTCACTACAAATGCAATTGTAATTGCAATTTTGGTGTGGTAACACATTTTCTATTAGGTGAAATACAAAGGTATGTTTTTCTTTCTTTTTTACTTAGGCTATGTAAGTAGATCAACAATTATAGCAGTATACTCCAGTAATGTTTGTTTATCTAACAATCCTTTCTACTTGTCATTCCATTGGTTACAGGGAAAATATGATATATTATAGGTGGAAATGGTAAAATTATTTTTAATATTTAATCATGTGTACATTTTAGTTAAAACTTGAAAACTGATAAGCTTTTTCCTGTAAAAATCCAATAACATTGTAGCCCTTCTTTCATAATAGTCCGAAATTCCCTATCATGCATGTCTGAACTGGACCTAATCTTTCTTTTCAAATACTTCTAGTCATTTTAAAACCATTCTTGTTTGTATGAATTATAACCTCAAAAAGTATATTTATGCTTTTTTACCCACATTTATTACTATGATCATGTTTAACAAATGAATACATAGACAATTTTTGTTTGTTTCTTTTGCATATTACATGCTGCTCCCAATATGCATTTTCTCTCTCCTAGCAATATGTTTTTATCTAATTCTTTTAACCCCAACATTTAAAGTCTGACAACTGTTATTTCTAAATAGTATTTATTATAATCCATAATAAAATTCTTATAGTCTGAACTAAGTTAAAAATATGCGCCAAGAATTATATCTGAGAATATTTCTCTTGAAATAAAATTTTTATAACCTTTAAGCAGAAGGTGTATCTTCTTAGTGTATCTGTTACCCAACTTCTAAGGCAGAATTCTTAAAAACATCTAAATTTTCTTTCTCCAGTATGCCTTCTTTTATTCCCTATATTGGATCTCCAATTGCCCTAAAGTCAGAGGGCTCCTACTAATGTTCAATCAATCATTAAATAGTTTACAAAGAACAAATCAGCATTTCTTTGTATTTATGTAAAAGCTATAGTCCTTGCTATTTCAACTAGACTGTTTTCCTCCACAAAAGCTTTAATAAACCACATAATGGTATAATCATATGCTAGTTTAGCTTTGATTAAGAGTCAGTCTTTTACCATATAGTATTATTCAAGGCTACTTCTCCAAGTTTGGGAGATTCCATAATAATTGGTTGCTAAAGGAATTTTTAAAAATTGATTTCTAAGTCCACCATGATATCATCTTTTGTTTTTAAGACAAAGAGAGACTTTTGAAGTCCCTCTTGTGTTTACTTAAAGTAGCACATTTCCAAGACAGAGTGAACTAAGGTTTATATTATATATAGCAGGTTTTGCCAAAATGTAATTAATACTAGGTTGTTGCTATTGTTTTATCAACCCTTTACCTCAACAGTAAGCTTGTCACTACATAGGTAGTAAAAAGAAATAAAATTTCTATTTTTTAAAATGTTTATCAAATATATGCTGTTTCCCAATGTAGATGAATGATGCAAATCATTCAATTAAATGATTAAATTTGTCTTTAATAATAAACAACAATTAGACATTATGAGAAGTGATTTTTATTCATCAGTATATTACCTATGATCTATAAAATCAAATGAGAACTTGACATATCTTTCATTTTTATCTACACAGAACCATTATTAATAATTGATGATCAATATTGGTTTGTATTAGATTGACCATTCCCTTCCCTCCTCTCCTGTCTATTCTGTCCTCACCTCTCACAAGATTTCTTGGCATTTACAATATAGATTTCTTTCTTAAGCATGTCTTAAACCCAAATCACTCTAGCTCTCATTGACTGGCCAACAATATGTCCCAGACCAGGCCCCATGTGGTCACTGTTTGGTACCTGATTGTCTCAGAGTGAATATAAACAACAATTGTTTCTATTTTTACCAGACACTCTGAGGGTTTTACCTCCCCAGATTGATAGGTTTATCATTTTTTGACTCAGTAAAAGAGATCCTTCTCTGCTTTATTTCTTATATAGTTTTAATCATTGATTGACCATTGCCTTAGTCCCACCAAGATTTATTAAAGACTATAGTTTATAAAAGCCAAAAGATGTCCCACTATTACAAAAACCATTTCCATTTCTATTTCTAGGGCCATTGTTCTTATCTACATCTTACCACTGGACCCACATAACTCCAGAGGAGAAAGTGAGGATTTCCTTCTCTCACTTAAATATCAGTGTCACAGCAAGCAATAATAACAATCCTGTCTTTGACACATTACCCATATTATCCATTACCCATATTTCTTCTTATTTAAGTTATTGCTTCTAATATTTGACTTCACTTTTTTTCTCTGTGTACATCATATTAATATAACTTTTTATCCTTTGGTTTTTCCCTTCATATTTCATTTCATTATCTTATTTCATGAAATCCCTTTCATTTTTGTATTTAATTTTGTGTAGTCTGATATTTTCCCAGTTCTCATCTTTTGGTTTTCATGTTGGATGGAAACTATTTTTCTTGACTTTTTAACAAGAATATTTTTTTTATCATCAGATTCTAGTATGAAGCTTATCCCTTGAAAGGTACAATAGTCTAACAGAAAGGTGTTGCTAGCTATGCAAATGAGACAAATCACTTACCTCTTAATGACACAATGTTTTCTTATTTAAATGGGGATAGAGAGGATATGATTGTTGTCAAAGTAAGGAGATTATAGACATGAGAGCACTAGAAAAATGTAAGGTGTTGAGATTAATTGCCATTGTAAAGATTCCCTAAACACAAACTAAAGGACTTGTAACATCTGCCAGTTGATACAGAAGGAAACATTAAATTTTGTTAAAAAAAAAAAAAAAAAAAGGAATTCCACACATTCTAGAATATAACCTCACCTGCTTATTTGAGGAAGAGCTTACAAAAAGAATAGGACCAGAAGGGAGCTGCCTGAAGTGTATGGAGAGTATTTTCTGGCGTACTCTTTTTGTTTTTTTTAATTTTTATTTAATGATTACTTTATATTGACAACATTATCCCTTGCACTCGTTTCTTTTCCGATTTTTTTTCCCCTCCCTCCCTCCACCCCCTCCCCTAGATGGCAAGCAGTCCTTTATATGTTGGATATGTTGCAGTATATCCTAGATACAATATATGTTTGCAGAACCGAACAGTTCTCTTGTTGCATAGGGAGAATTGGATTCAGAAGGTATAAATAACCCGGGAAGAAAAACAAAAATGCAACTAGTTCACATTCGTTTCCCAGTGTTCGTTCTCTGGGTGTAGCTGCTTTTGTCTGTCATTTATCAATTGAAACTTAGTTAGGTCTCTTTGTCAAAAAAATCCACTTCCATCAAAATATGTCCTCATACAATATTGTTGTCGAAGTGTATAATGATCTCCTGGTTCTGCTCATTTCACTCAGCATCAGTTCATGTAAGTCTCGCCAGTCCTCTCTGTATTCATCCTGCTGGTCATTTCTTACAGAACAATAATATTCCATAACATTCATATACCACAATTTACCCAGCCATTCTCCAATTGATGGGCATCCATTCATTTTCCAGTTTCTAGCCACTACAAATAGGGCTGCTACAAACATTTTGGCACATACAGGTCCCTTTCCCTTCTTTAGTATTTCTTTGGGATATAAGCCCAATAGAAACACTGCTGGATCAAAGGGTATGCACAATTTGATTTTTTTTTGGGCATAATTCCAGATTGCTCTCCAGAATGGTTGGATTCGTTCACAACTCCACCAACAATGCATTAGTGTCCCAGTTTTCCCGCATCCCCTCCAACATTCATCATTATTTTTTCCTGTCATCTTAGCCAATCTGACAGGTGTGTAGTGGTATCTCAGAGTTGTCTTAATTTGCATTTCTCTGATCAATAATGATTTGGAACACTCTTTCATATGAGTGGTAATAGTTTCAATCTCATCCTCTGAAAATTGTCTGTTCATATCCTTTGACCATTTATCAATTGGAGAATGGCTTGATTTCTTATAAATTTGAGTCAGTTCTCTATATATTTTAGAAATGAGGCCTTTATCAGAACCTTTAACTGTGAAGATGTTTTCCCAGTTTGTTGCTTCCCTTCTAATCTTGTTTGCATTAGTTTTGTTTGTACAAAGGCTTTTTAATTTGATGTAATCAAAATTTTCTATTTTGTGATCGGTAATGGTCTCTAGTTCATCTTTGGTCACAAATTTCTTCCTCCTCCACAAGTCTGAGAGATAAACTATCCTATGTTCCTCTAATTTATTTATAATCTCGTTCTTTATGCCTAGGTCATGGACCCATTTTGATCTTATCTTGGTATATGGTGTTAAGTGTGGGTCCATGCCTAATTTCTGCCATACTAATTTCCAATTATCCCAGCAGTTTTTATCAAATAATGAATTCTTTTCCCAGAAGTTAGGGGCTTTGGGTTTGTCAAACACTAGATTGCTATAGTTGACTATTCTGTCTTGTGAACCTAACCTTTTCCACTGATCCACTAATCTATTTCTTAGCCAATACCAAATGGTTTTGGTGACTGCTGCTTTATAATGTAATTTTAGATCAGGTACATCTAGGCCACCTTCATTTGATTTTTTTTTCATTAATTCCCTTGAGATTCTCGATTTTTTATTGTTCCATATGAATTTTGTTGTTATTTTTTCTAGATCATTAAAATATTTTCTTGGAAGTCTGATTGGTATAGCACTAAATAAATAGATTAGTTTAGGGAGTATTGTCATCTTTATTATGTTCGCTCGGCCGATCCAAGAGCACTTAATATTTTTCCAATTATTTAAGTCTGACTTTATTTGTGTGGAGACTTTTTTATAATTTTGCTCATATAATTCCTGACTTTCCTTTGGTAGATAGATTCCCAAATATTTTATGGTATCAACAGTTATTCTGAATGGAATTTCTCTTTGTATCTCTTGCTGTTGAGTTTTGTTGGAGATGTATAAAAATGCTGAGGATTTATGGGGATTTATTTTGTAGCCAGCTACTTTGCTAAAATTATGAATTATTTCTAATACCTTTTTAGTAGAATCTCTGGGGTTCTCTAGGTATACCATCATATCATCTGCAAAGAGTGATAGTTTGGTTTCTTCATTGCCTACTCTAATTCATTTAATATCTTTCTCGACTCTTATTGCCGAGGCTAGTGTTTCTAATACGATATTAAATAATAATGGTGATAGAGGGCAACCTTGCTTCAGTCCAGATCTTACTGGGAAAGGTTCCAGTTTTTCCCCATTGCATATGATGCTTACTGATGGTTTTAAATATATGCTCCTGACTATTTTAAGGAAAAGTCCATTTATTCCTATGCTCTCAAGTGTTTTTATTAGGAATGGATGTTGGATTTTATCAAATGCTTTTTCTGCATCTATTGAGATGATCATATGGTTTTTGTTTGGTTGGTTATTGATATAGTCAATTATGTTAATAGTTTTCCTAATATTGAACCAGCCCTGCATTCCTGGTATAAATCCTACTTGGTCATAGTGTATTATCCTGGGGACGATTTTCTGTAATCTTTTTGCTAATATTTTATTTAAGATTTTAGCATCAATATTCATTAGGGAGATTGGTCTATAATTTTCTTTCTCTGTTTTCAGCCTACCTGGTTTAGGTATCAGTACCATGTCTGTGTCATAAAAGGAGTTTGGTAGGACTCCTTCAATCCCTATTTTTTCAAATAGTTTATTTAGCATTGGAGTTAATTGTTCTTTAAATGTTTGGTAGAATTCACATGTAAATCCATCTGGTCCTGGGGATTTTTTCTTAGGGAGTTGATTGATAGTTTGTTCTATTTCTTTTTCTGAGATGGGACTGTTTAGGATATTTACTTCTTCCTCTGTTAGTTTGGGCAAGCTATATTTTTGGAGGTATTTTTCTATTTCATTTAGGTTGTCGAATTTATTGGCATAAAGTTGAGCAAAGTAACTCCTAATTATTGCTCTAATTTCCTCTTCATTACTGGTGAGTTCTCCCTTTTCATTTTTAAGACTAACAATTTGATTTTCCTCTTTCCTTTTTTTAATCAGATTTACTAAGGGTTTGTCTGTTTTGTTGGTTTTTTCATAGAACCAACTCTTAGTTTTATTAATCAATTCAATAGTTTTTTTACTTTCAATTTTATTGATCTCTCCTTTTATTTTTAGAATTTCAATTTTAGTGTTTGACTGGGGGTTTTTAATTTGTTCCTTTTCTAGCATTTTTAGTTGCAAACCCAATTCATTGACCTTCTCTTTCTCTATTTTATACAAATAGGCCTCTAGAGATATGAAATTTCCCCTTATTACCGCTTTGGCTGCATCCCATACATTTTGGTATGATGTCTCATTATTATCGTTTTCTTGGGTGAAGTTATTAATTATGTCTATGATTTGCTGTTTCACCCAATCATTCTTTAGTATGAGATTATTTAGTTTCCAATTATTTTTTGGTCTACTTCCCCCTGCTTTTTTGTTGAATGTAATTTTCATTGCATCGTGGTCTGAAAAGGATGCATTTACTATTTCTGCTTTACTGCATTTGAGTTTGAGGTTTTTATGTCCTAATATATGGTCAATTTTTGTATAGGTTCCATGAACTGCTGAAAAGAAAGTGTATTCCTTTCTGTCTCCATTACATTTTCTCCAGAGATCTATCATATCTAACTTTTCTAGTATTCTATTTACCTCTTTGACTTCTTTCTTATTTATTTTGTGGTTTGATTTATCTAATTCTGAGAGTGCAAGGTTAAGATCTCCCACTATTATAGTTTTACTGTCTATTTCTTCTTGTAGCTCTCTTAGTTTCTCTTTTAAGAATTTAGATGCTACCCCACTTGGTGCATATATGTTTAATATAGATAGTGCTTCATTATCCATGCTACCCTTTAGCAAGATATAGTGTCCTTCCTTATCTCTTTTAATTAGATCAATTTTTGCTTTAGCTTGATCTGAGATCAGGATGGCTACCCCTGCTTTTTTGACTTCACCTGAAGCATAGTAGATTTTGCTCCAACCTTTTATCTTTAACCTGCATGTATCTCCCCGCTTCAGGTGTGTTTCCTGTAAACAACATATTGTAGGATTCTGGCTTTTAATCCATTCTGCTAACCGCTTCCTCTTTATGGGGGAGTTTACCCCGTTCACGTTTATGGTTAGAATGACCAATTCTGTATTACTTGCCATCTTGTTAACCCCGGTTTATGCTTTCCTCCCTTCTTTCCCCTTTCCCCCCCTTCCCAGTATTAAGCTTGTGAGCACCACTTGCTTCTCACCGCCCTCCCTTTTTAGTATCCCTCCCCCCGCCTTAGAGTTCCTCCCCCTATCTTACCCCTTTCCCTCCCAGTTCCCGTATTCCCTTCCGCTTAGCTTATTCCTTCCCTTTTCACTTTTCCCTTCTCACTTTTCAATGAGGTGGGAGAAGTTTTACCATAGATTGAATATGTCTTAAGATTTTTCACTTAAAGCCAATTCTGAAGGCAGTAAGATACCCACTATATTCATCCCCCTCCATTCTTTCTCTCAGATATAATAGGTTTCCTATGCCTCTTCATGAGATGTACTACCCCCACTTTACCCTTTTTCTGATACAATGTCCTTTCCACATCAATTTCTAGAACAAGGTATACATGTATTCTTTATACAGCTATATAGTCAAAATATAGTTCCCAAGATTAATCTTTACCTTTTTAGATTTCTCTTGAGTTCTATATTTGTAGATCAAACTTTTTGTTAAGTTCTGGTTTTTTCATCAGAAATAGATGAAATTCGCTTACTTCGTTGAATGTCCATCTTCTTCCCTGGAAAAAGATGCTCATTCTCGCTGGGTAAGTTATTTTTGGTTGCATACCAAGTTCCTTAGCCTTTCGGAATATCATATTCCAGGCCCTTCGATCTTTTAATGTGGATGCTGCCAGATCCTGGGTGATCCTTATTGTGGCTCCTTGATACTTGAATTGGGTTTTTCTAGCCGCTTGCAATATTTTTTCCTTCATCTGAGGGTTCTGGCATTTGGCCACTATATTCCTTGGTGTTTTGATTTTAGGATCCCTTTCAGTGGGTGATCGATGAATCCTTTCAATGTTTATTTTTTCCTCTGTTCCTATGACTTCTGGGCAGTTCTCTTTGATAATTTCCTGGAAAATAGTGTCCAGGCTCTTTTTTTCATCATGTTTTTCTGGGAGTCCAATGATTCTCAGATTGTCTCTCCTGGATCTGTTTTCCAGGTCTGTTGTCTTCCCCAGAAGGTATTTCACATTTTTCTCCATTGTTTGATTTTTTTGGATTTGCTTGACTGATTCTTCTTGTCTCCTCGAGTCATTCAATTCCACTTGTTCAAGTCTGATTTTCAGTGAAGTGTTCTCTTCACTCACTTTTTTAAAATCTTTTTCTAATTGTCCAATTGAGTTCTTTTGTTCTGTGGAATTTTTTTCCATTTCGCCAATTTTGTTTTTTAGAGAGCTGTTTTCTGTTTCCAGTTCACTAATCCTATTTTTCAAGGATTTTACTTCTTTATCCACTCTCTCTTTAACTTTCTCCAGGCTCTTTTGCCAAGCCTCCCTCTCCTTTTCCCAAGCTTCCCTCTCCTTTTGCCAAGCCTCACTCTGCTTTCCCCATTTTTCTTCTAGCTCCCTTGTGAGAGCCTTTTTAATTTCCTCCATGAGATTCATCTGTGCTGAGGAACAGATGATCTCCTCCTTTGGGGATTCACCTGGAGACAGTCTGCTTTTAGTCTCCTCAGGATTTAGAGTCTGCTCTCTATCTGTATAGAAGCTGTCAAGGGTTAAAGTCCTCTTCAGCTTCTTGCTCATTCTGTCTAATAATCAGAGACAAACTAGCAAAGAAAAACAGAAAAAACTGGAGTCTTTCTTTGGGGGAGGGGCTGGGTGTGTTATCGAGCTTCCTCTCCAGACTGCAGGGGGCAGCAGTGAGGCACTAGCAGGACTGTGTGCGCCTGCGCTCTGAGATCCCAGAGCTTGCTGAGTCACTGTGGGGGGGGGGGGAAGGGGAGGGCGGCCAGGTCCTGAGAGACTCCAGCTGTTTGAGGTTGTATTCTTCAACCCCGGTGTTTTTAGCTTCTCTGCTGGGCTGCTGACTTGCTGCCGGAGCAAAGTATCCAAACCTGTAGCGAAGCTCTCCCCGCAGAGACGGCTGCGATCACTCCCCACCTCCTCTCCAGTCTGCTCCCGTGCTCTCACTGCCGCTGCCCGCCATCTGCGCCCGATCTAAAACCGTCCCAGCCCTCCTGTAAAGACAGACCTTTCTTGGCGAATCTCAAGGATGGCTTCTCTTGGTAACTATTTGTGGGTTTTTTTTCAGTCAAGCATTAATTCAGAGGCTTGTAATGAAGTGGATAGTGAGAGAAAGCGCGGAGCTTATGCAGCTGTGAGCCTCCTCTCCGCCATCTTAACCGGAAGTCCTCTGGTGTACTCTTGAAAAGAGTTCTGTTTTCTCTGAATTTTAGTTTTTCAAAAGAGTTATTTCTGGGATCCAACTGTTATGCCACAGTTCTCTTTTATTGTCCTGATTCAATTTCCCTAATTATCCTGACCCAGTCCTGCCTTGGTTTCCCTAATTTTTCTGCTTCAGTTTATAATTGTCTGCTCAGTCCTGTAAAACCATCCTTCCCTATCAATCAGAGAAATTGATAAGGATAAAAAGTCTTATATTTTAGAATATCAGAATGCCTTTCCCCATCCCCAGCTATCAGAATATCAGATAGCATCTTATCAAGATACCTCTCCCCATCTCTGGGTGCCTCCCTCTATTATGTCATCCCCCTCTCCGGTGGCTCACCCCATCCTGTCGTTCCTGCTCTCAGCATCCTGACTCTGCCCCTGCCTCAGTCTACCCCCTGAGTGTGAGCCATGTTTATATATGTCATTGAGAACTCACATTGTTTGCTGGATTCTTGGAGATGATAGTCTCATTCAGCCCTGGGATCAAACCATGGATCCATTTGGTCCCAGTAAATCTCTTCCTTTTAAATAAATTATTAAATACTCTCTAATCTCTATCTTGCCTCAGTTTCTTCAGCATTACACAACAGTGATTTTATTTGTAGGACTCAAATATTGTATGTCTAACACTGAACGATTTTACTTCCCCAAATGAAAATCCCATTATGTAATTTCATTTAAAAAGAAACTGAAATATTTTTTTCCAGGACATGTGTCTGTGAGAGAAAGAGAGAGAGAGAGAGAGAGAGAGAGAGAGAGAGAGAGAGAGAGAGAGAGAGAGAGAGAGAGAATGAATGTGTGTGTTGTGTGTACACTATGGTGTTAAGAAAATAAAAACAGAAAAAAAAATTCTGAAATGATTTAATTTTCAGTAGTTTACAATAATTTCCCACAAATCTCCTGAGCCACAGCATTTGACTCAATTCCTCTTTTTGGTAGTTCTCATTTTCAAAATTGTATTGCTTTATATGAATCAGTTTTAACCACAGAAGCACTTTTATATGATAGAAATAATAGAGAATATTACATTGCCTTCTAGGGAATGTATCAAATCAAAACATGAGTGAATATACTTAGAAATCAGCTTCTATTACTAAGAGAAGTGAATGATTTAATGCTACTTTTTTTTCCTCCAAAGGATGTGGTGACATGAGATTTTTATGCTGATTCCCCTATGGAAGAAACAAGGAAAAGAGAAGCACAGAGTTTCTATTTCATCCACTATCTTCATTTCTCATGACTGATTTTTGTTTCATTGCACAATTGACTGAGTCATTCTGAAAAACAAAAACATTGGCAAATTCCATTGAACTCTAGCATAAGGGCATAACATTTTGCAGAAAATCAACTTTGAAAGTAAAACTTTTTTTGTTGTCTCCAAGTCAATCTTATTCAATGTGTTTTAGAAATATTTTGGTAGATGTTGTGTATTCTTTTAAATATTGAAGAGAGCTAACCTGTGAAATGATATTTTAAAATATATTCATGCTGTTAAATATTCCCTAAATTCTGGTACAACAAATAGTTGTACAACCTCTTTAACATTGGCATTATATTAACAAAAATTATAATGGCAATAATACTCATTTATATATACATTATATATATGGTGGTTTATAGTTACAGAGTTCTCCATAAAATTTCTGCTTTGATGCCTAATGTGTTATTAGGGTTATGTTCATTTTATATAACATAATCCATATTTAGAATTCCAAACAATGTAATATCATGACCACATTTTAAAGGTCCTGCTAAGTTCTTAGAAAGTTAGAGTTGAGAGGGAATTTAAAGATTATCATTAATATTTGACATCTATAGACATATTTATAGGTATATATGATTCCAATTGTGCTGTCATGTATATTATATAAATATTTACATCAGAGATGTGTGTGCCTCTGTGTGTGTATGTATGTCTGTGTGTTTGTATGTATGTCTGTGTGTCTATGTATATATGAGAGAGAAAAGAGAGATAGAGAAGATGCCCTTCTTAGCAGTCTGGTGAAGCTTATGGATCCCTACCAGAACATTTTTCAATACATTAAAAAATACAAAGAATTACAAAGGAAATCAATTACATTGAATTATAGTTTCAGTAACTATAAATATGTTTTATTTACATATATATGTGTATACATATGTGTGTATACATATATGTGTGTGTATATATGTGTGTATACATATATGTACACACATATTTTTGAAGTTATTTGAGCAAGCCATTCTGTGGCCAAAATATGTTGATCTCATCTTTTCAATATCTCTCAAATAAGCCTTCTTCTCCTAATATTACCATCAAAATAGTATGTGCCTATGGTATTATAATAGCCTACTAGTGAGTCTTCCTGTCTTAAGTCTCTCCTCACTTAAATCCATCCTCCATTCAGATACCATAGTGATTTTCCTAAAGCAGAAGTCCAATAATGTGTCTTTCCTACTCAATACATTTCAGTGGATCCCATCACCTTCATCTGTTTAACTTTCAAACTCTTTCATAACCTAACCCCTTTCCTTTCCAATATTTTTATACCTTATGACTTCTTTCCACCTTTCTTCTTTGATCTGGTGACATGAACCTCCTTTACTCTTCCTGAAACATGACATTCCATCTCCCAGCTCCTCACATTTTCTCTAGCTATCCCTATATCTGAAATTTGCTCTCTACAATACCACCTGCTAGATTTCCTGATCCCTTCAAGTCTCAATTGAAGTTCCAATGTCTCTGAATCTCCCATAATTATACTGCCTTCCCAATGCTGGTTATTTCTATCTTGTCCTGCATATAATTTGTATGTGCATATTCATTAACATGTTATCTCCCCAATTACACTGTGAGCTCCTTAAAAGCAGGGGATGTCTTTTGCCTTGCTTTGTGTCTCTAATATTGTGATTTGACTGGATATCTTTTTAATTCTAAATAGCCTTCTTAGAACTTGTCTCATTTAAGTTTCACAACAAAATCTGGTGAGATAGGAAAGTAGGGATCATTGTCTCCATTTAACAGATGAAAAAACCAAGGCACAGAATTCAAAAATTTCCTCAAGTTTGATATATTACTAGATTGAAAGACCAGAACTTGGGTCCCTTAATTCATAATAATGATTTCATTTTATTGCATCAAATAAATTAGTTATTTTGATCTGAAGCTCTAGAATGGAATAGAAGGTAAATTTGGAGTAAAATTAATTTCAACATTAAGAAATAATTAATATGCATTTTTAAATTTTATGTCCTAACTCATAGATATGACCTAGATATGAAACTATGCTTTAATCATGGCAAATGCATTCCTGTGTGCATACATAACATATATGTGCATGTATGTATGTTTACATTCATACACACATATATATATTTGTTTATATGTATTACATATGTGTGAGAATAAGTGTTATATAGTGTTTATATTCTAAAATACAAAATTTTACAGATCTGAAAAAGGAGAAAAAAGTTTTTTCTGTACATAACATCAGAGTGTGTATAGTTAAAACTATTCCTTAGACAAAAAAAAAATGGGCATGATTCTAGGCCTTCCTGATTTACTAAGATTGAGGTTATCCAGTCACAGCATTCACAAAAGGTCACTACTTCAAAAAAAAAATTGAAAACAAAGACCCAATTCTCCCTGCTTTGTGTGCAGTAGATTATGTTATAAAGGAGGCAGAATTACAACTGAAGAGACAGAACATGGAACAGCCAAAATAAAATAACAGAAAATGTTTTTACCTCTGTTAAGAAGAGAGCCATCCTCCAGCTGAAGAATGTCAGTATCTACCTATTATCTACCAGCATCTGTTTGATTTCTAATCTTATTCTCAGATCCCTCAATTACTGAAATTTGGAAATATGGGGTTTAGGGCTTTCTAGTCATTCAGGGGGAAAATATACTTGATATTGCAAGTCAGAAATGATGTTAGTTATTAACTAGCTGTTTGAGCCATTCGCTTCATGTATGCTACCTTGATACAGGAGAGGATTTCATTCAAATCTTATAACTCCCTAAGTCCCTGTTTCTTCATCTATAAAGTGAGAAGTTTGGACAAGATGGATTCTAAAGTCCCTACATGCTTTAGAGCTATGACTCTATGAGTTTTGGAACCCTATTTTTCCTCATATGTAAAATAAAGGGTTTGGATTACTAAATCCCTGCCCTGAATTATGTTATACTCCTTTAGGTAGAAGCAGTAGAAGAGGTAGGATGAACCTCAGATAAACACAAAACAAGGTAAGTAGAAACTGAAGGAAAGAAAAGTAGTGAAGTATTTTTAAAAGAATATTTGGACGGGAAAAAAAATCAAATTTCCTGTTTCAGGGAAGGTTACTAGAAAAGAGCATATGAGCTGAGTCTTGAGGGAAGAGAGAGATTCCAAAAGATAGAAAGGATAAGGACATTATAATCCCAAGGGAGAGCCTTCATCTAAATTGTAACTCAGAATGGAACAAACAGGGCTTTGTCCAAGGATGCTGAGAGACAGGTGAAGCTTTCTCAAGAAGTCTAAGACTAGGCCTAAGTCACGTGATCCCTATTCCCAGAGATCAGATCTTGGGCCCAGGTTGCAGGAAATCTCATGATCTCTAAGGCCTTGAGGTCTCTAAAGGTCAGACCCAAGGTCAGTGACAGAAAGTGATGTGACCCCCAGGAAGCAGACAACATTGGTGACCATTGGTCAGTATTGGTTACTTCTTTCTAGTCTATCCAGTGAAAAGGCTTGGGTCGTTTGCTATTTAACCCCTTTCCTGTTTCTGGGTTGTCACATAAGCACATGTTGGGAGCTGAGATGTCTCCCAGGTATGCTTGGCCCTCTCCCTGCAGGGACTAATAAATACTTCCTCTTTGTACCTGAAGATGTCTCTGATCAGTTAATTTGGGAAAGGAAGTCTAGCCCTGTCCTTCACAATACTGGCATCTACTGAGCCTATTCAACATCATGACCCCGACCATAATTTATCTCATAGTTCTACTCATCCCACCATACCATGCACTTCTCTTCAGGCCACACTCACATCAAGAATCCAAGTGGCTATAGTGTCTTGTCACAAGGTCCATCTTTCCCCTGCCAATCCCCCTCGAAGAAAAGACCAAACCAGTCCTTCTCCTGACATAGCAACTCTCTGTTTCCTTGTCTCTAGCCCTCATCACTTGTTCTGGTCCCATGAGAAAATATTAATAGTTATTGCTCTGATTTACAAAAATTCCCAGAGGTGGAAAATGCTAGTTTAAGGATTTCACGTTGTATCATGGAGCCAAAAGATCCACTGAAAGCAAAGATAATAGTCATGTAATAGTTACTGTAAAGTTATCATCAAGTTATCATGGTGTTTTCATTGTAAATTCACAACCTACAGATAGGCTGTGAATGAGATAATATCTTTGGTTGGAATCCCACTGTTTGGAGACATCAGCTTGCAAAGATCATTCATGTTCTTTTCCTGGAAGATTTTTAAGTTCACAGATAGCATAGTCTTAAATCCTAAATGGAGCCACTAAGAATGCTTAAAGATGCCATCTGAGTTCAGCATCAATGTGTTCAGGGAATAAATTATATTCAAATAAATCATGAAATAGAAGAAACTTCTATCATTGAATACTGGTGGGTTGCCATGATAAAAACTAACTTCATGCTGTGAGGAAAAAGGTTTCTCAGTGTCTCAGTGTCTATGGTGGTTGTTTCCATGCCTGGGGCAATGCTAAATTGCTTCTGAATCCTAAAAAGAAAAACTGATTTTTGCCTATAATGCAGTGGAAGGAAAACATTCAGTTGCTAAGTATACCTAAAGGTATGAGAAGAGGTTGCTGTGGGAATATGAGTCTAAAATAAATCTGCTTCCTCTCTGGCACTAATACATTGAAATATTTAATATTGTGTGAATTTAAATGCTTTAAATCTGAGCTTCCAAAAATGGGTTAAACAGTCAAGATAGTGCATCAATTGCCCAACCTACAGGGGAGAGGAGATTGTAAAAGGAGATACCATGTTACAATTTGATCAATCAATTAAAAAGCATTTATTAAATGCTTACAATGTGCCAGGCATTTTAAATTCTGGGAAAACAAAGAAAGATAGAGTTCTACAGGCACGTCTCAGTATTATAGCATATATTTGTGTGTGTGTGTGTGTGTGTGTGTGTGTGTGTGTGTGTGTAAAATAGTCAATAGGTTTATGATCTCTGAAAAGCAGCTTAATGAGTAAATGACCAAAATTACAAGTAATAAAATGTTAATAATGAATATCAAATAAAGTAATGTCAAATATTGAAACACAAACATTCCATTCAGGGCAACTGCTGATGATTTTATAAATCTAATGAATAATATCATGGAATTTGTAGAAGCTTAAAATGGTGAGAAAGCTTCATGGTGAAGTGGAAAGAACACCACATCCAATTCCTCACTTAACCATATGTTTTCTTAGCAAGTCATTTAACTAAATCTATAGACTTTATTTGGTAAATTTATGAAAGCAAGGTTTTCTAATACCAATGTTTAGAAAGTTAGCCTTGAAGTCAGGAATAACTGACATATATGTGACTGTGTGACCCAAAGTAAGTAACTTAACCTCTCAATATTCAAGGCAATATTTTAAGATTATAAATTACAATGAAGCTGCCAACTTCCCTTACAGGGAAGTTCTTCATCAAGAAGTTCTCTAAATAAATAAAATCAATGGTTCAGACTCTATCTCTAAGGATCTTACCTGGAAAAAATCTATAGGCCTCAGTTTACACATCTATAAAATAAGGTGGTTTGTCTATGTTCCCTTGGAGTGCTAACACTTTATGATTTTATATCTCACAATCCTGAAAATGCATAATCTTATAGAGAGATAGATGTAAAGAAAGGATCATAGAGGTCATCCAGCTCAAATCCTTTATTTTAAGTATGAAGAACTGAAGTCCAGATAGTTCAAGAGACTTTCTTGAACTCATATAGCTAATTGGCAAAAGAACCTATGTTTCTTGACTTCTGGGCCAATAAGTTCTCTATTATACCATATTGCCTTCCAACAACAAATCAGAATCAAAGAGATCAGAGATCATGAAATAGTATAGAAAGAAAGATGACATAGTAATCATGTGTTAGGACTTTTAAGGGTGATTTTCTCTCTACTAAAAGCAAAGTAGCTTATAGTTTGTAACATACATTAATGATGACAAGTGGAGTTGCTATTCTGAGCCCAGTCTTGATCAAAATTAGAACTGGCTGCTGAAATAGAAATGGCAGAAACTTTACTTGCTAGGGACCACTACAGAGCACCTGTGTAATCGAACAGAGTATAGCTTTATCCAGCTTGACAAGCATCCTAGAAAACAGAATGGTAATTGATAGAGAAGTCAGCACACAAAGGATCAGAAATGTTCAAGAACAAAATTCTGGAGAGGCAGAAGGAGACATATTTTTGACAAAACCAATATAAGCATTTGTTTTGCTTGACTGTATTTTTAATATTTCCTCCCATTTTTAAAAGAGGATTGGGAGAAAGAGAATAAATGTTTATTAATTGAATTCAATATAATAAAAAAGAATTAAATGATTCTTTTGAGGCAAAAAGTAAACCAATGAGAAACTATTGCTCAGCTCAAATTCATAAAAGTATTATCATTGTGAAAGAGTAGTATTGTCTTATAAGAACTGTGACAAAAATGTGCATACCCAGAATGAACTGAGTGAATTCTCAATGTGTCATTTTAATTTGGTGGGGACAAAAGAAGGAGAAAGGAAGGGTTAGAATCCTTCTGTGTGTTATGTGGAATAATCATCACAGATGATGACAAGAAGGCTAAACTGTTTAATCAAAGTGCTTTGGACTAAAGAAGATAGAATGGAAATGCTTAGCAGGAAATAGAAACTCATGATATGTGGACAATGACAGACTGAATCTATTTGACCTCAATGACAACCTATATCCCTGAGTACTGAAAGAAAAAAAAATGATTATTATGCTATTATCAGTGATTTTTGAAAGATATGGGAGTGCAAGAAAGATAATAAAAGACAAGAAAAGAACAAATGCCTTCTTTAAAAAAAAATTGAGGAACAGAAATGAGTCTTCAAACTGTACACCAGGGAGCTTCACTTTTATTGATGATAGAATTCTAGAACACACTATTAAGGAGATAGTTTGTAAGCATTTAGAAAGGGAAACAGTGATCACTGAATGAAAATATGAAGAATAGATCATTACCAGGCTGATTTCATTTCCTTTTTTTCATAGGGCAGAAAGACTAGTTAACCAGGGGAATTTTGTAAATATAGTATATTTAGAATTAAGCAAAACATTTGACAAAGTCTCTCATGCAATGTTTATGAAATGAGATGAAATAGGGAAAAGTAGAGGTAAGTGGATTTGTAATTAGTGAAAAGATCCCAAAAGTCATCAGTTATAAATGGTCAAGTCCCCTGGTTATCATTTGTCTTTACTTAGCCTTGTGTTCAATATTTTTATTAGACATTTGGATTAAAGCTTACATAGAATACTTATCAAATTTGAAGATGAGCTTAAAGTTTAAGAAATATTTAACATATGGAATGATAGAGTCTGGATCTAAAAAAGATCTCAACAGTCTAGAATAATTTGAATTGTATGTGATTAAACCTAATAGGGATAAAGATAAGGTTCTATATTTGGATTAAAAACAAATAATTTCACAAGGGGAAGATAAGACTAACTTATAATTATTATAAAAAGAATGTGGTGATTTTAATGGACTGAATTCTCAATATAAGTCAATATTGTGACATGGCAGCCAAAAAGACTATTCTAAGCTACATTGAAAGAAATAGTATTCCCAGCACTTAACAGAATGCTTTGTAAGTACTTAATAAACATGTTTTCCCCCCATTCTTCTTATTCTTCTTTGGCTAAACTACATGTGGAATACTGTGTTCAGATTTAGATGTCACAATTTAGGAATGACCTTTCCAGAAAAGGGTGCCCGGGATTATGAGATCATTGAAAAATATACCATATGATTTAAGGAATTGGGCAATTATGAAAGTAAAGATTCAGGAAAATAATAATTTTCTTTAAATTGTTTGAAGGGCTTCCACATAAAAGGGTTAGGGTTGACCTGCTTATCTCCAAAAGGCAAAAACAGGAAAAATAAGAGAACAAGCTCTTTCTAGAGATATGGAATCTCTCTCATACACAAAAGCTATCCAACTAAATAATGATTGGGAATGCTGTAGAAGAGATTCTTGGTCGAGAATAGGTTGCTTTAAATACCCCCCAGGACAATTTCAACTCTTGAGTTTTTAGATTTTGTGATAGGACTAATTTTTGTGTTTTGGAATAATACACCAAGACAATTTGGGCAAGCTGTCCCAAGCAAAACAATCTGCCCAGCAGAGAACACATGCAGAGGAAGAAACTGGAATAATCTCTTCTTCAGTGTATAGTCAGGTAGACAGTATTTGTCTAAAGGAAGATGAAACTCCCAGAGGTGAAAGTTTTTTTAATCCTTTATGGAGTAGCTTGTGTTTTGTTGGACTAAATAAAATCTGTCTTAAATTCAATGTCTTGTTAACCTAAGTACTTATAAGACAGTTGAAAGTTCTCTTAAGAGATAGATATTTAGGCACAAACACAACTCCAATTCTGTCAATGGCAGGGGAATGCTGGGGGGAGGCAAAAGAAGTACATACATTATTACTGAGGACCCACTAAGCTGGGTCCAACCCTTTATATAAAGAGGCAGCCAAGACATGCAGTGGATAGAACTTTGATCATAGAGACAAGAAAATCTGGATTCAAATTTGTCCTCAGACATTTAACTAGACAGGTCTCTGAGTAAGTCACTTAACTGCTATTTGCCTCAGTTTCTTTATCTGTAAAGTAGTTATAACAATAAAAGCACCTATCTCCCAGAGTTGTTATGAGGATCAAATGTGGTAATATTTATAAAGTGCTCAGCACAGTGTCTGGCTCATAGTAGGTGCTATATGAAGTTAACTATTGCTATTATTATTATTAAAGAGGCAGGGCCCAATTGATACATATATATATATATATATATATATATATATATATATATGTGTGTGTGTGTGTATATATATATATATATATGTGTGTGTATATATATATATATATACACATATATGTGTACCTTAATATACATATATATTCATATGTCTAAAAAGACAAAAATTAGAGACTAGACAAATAAATATAGAATTATTTTAAGCCTTAAATGCTAATTTGTAAGAAAAATGGAGATGATGATAGTATTTGATATATAAATACTACTACTGCATTTTTTTTTTTGGATAGTAAAACCTTAGCACCTGCATGCCCTAATGGGAAGAGCACTAGACTTGAAATTAGTTGAGAAATAAGTTTGAATCCTGACTCTGACACATCCTAATTATATGGCCTAGGCCAATCACTGAACTTTAGTGTTTGCATGCATAAAATGGAGATAACAAGACCTGTAGAAAGTATTTAACTCAAAGAGATGTCAGAATCAAATGAAAAAAAATGAAGCTAAAGTGCTTTGCAAACTATAAAGCATTATATAAATGTCAATTAGTGATATAGTTATAAAACAAAGTGTAGAGTTCCAAATCTATTACATTATTGCAGGATGTTTTTTTATGTATAAGCCTGTCCATATTGTTCCCTGAAAAATCAAGTGATTAGTTAAATTAATTAAAGTTTCGTTGGTTTTATATTGCCCATACAATAAAAATTTCTTAGCTTGAAATTCAAGGTGGCAATTTACCAATCCAATCTTATTTCACAGTATTTCTCCTTCAAACATTCTGCACTCTGATCAAATTCATTCATTGTTTTCTGCTCTCATCCTGCTCCTTCCCCTCTGAGTTTTTGGCACACTGTTTTTCCATACCTGGAAAGGTTTATGTTGGATCTCTTTCTATTGACATTTTCCCTTCTTTAAGATTCAATTTTGGTATCATTTGCTCCATGATACCTTCTCTGATTTCCCCAATCGCAAGCAATCCCAGTCTCTCAGGCCATTCCCATTAGCCTTTCTTATAGTTATTTTCTAATATGTAGTATAGCTATTTATTTACATATCTCATCTCCTTACTAGTCTATAATTTCCCTATTGTCAGATACTGTTTATTTTCATTTCTGCATCCCAACAGCACAGCAACATTAGCACAGATAGTCTGTAGATTCAAATTCTAGTCAACAGGTAGTTGATGAGAGTTTTATTTAGTTCATTCTGTGTGTCAGGCATTATGCTGCATGCTGGGAATACCAAAAAAAGGGGGGAGCATTTCCTGCTTTCAATGAGTACCTAATCTAACGAGGAAGACAACATGCATTTATGAATAAAAAAGATATAAAGCAATTAAATTAGAAACCATTTTTGAGGGAAGACATAGGCATGAAACAGAATAGGGAAAGGTGCGATGTCATGTAGATAGTAAAAATTAAATTACTGGTTTATCTTTTATTGAAACAAACAGATTCTGGGTTAGAAACTAAAGTCAAAAGACTAGAGGGGATGTCAAAACTTCCAGATTATGAGGCAAACCTAACTGCTTCCCCAACTGCTTCCTCAGATCCTAATACCTACTTTTGAATTACCAAGTGCAGGAAGTGGGTTTTGCCATTTTAGACTTATCATGAAGAGAAGTTGTTTTTTCTTTTTTTCCCCCCACAATGTTCTTTTTTTTTGACAGATAGTTCTAAGAATGACCATTCAGGAGTAGGCCCACAGTTTTCACATCAGTGGCAAAGCATAAATTATACACTGGGTTTCTGGACTGCTGCCATTTTTAGACAGGTGGTCCCCTACCATTTGGAACAGCCTGCTCATTTATATTCCACTCCTACATTTCTAAGGGCTGAGAAGTTTCAGTGATAGATGAGATAAAATGCATGACTAGAGACTCCAGTTATTAGCCTAATTCAAATATCCATATGTTTAGAGAAGAAGGGAAGTTGAGGGATTTATTTTTTAGCATTCATAGCTTTAAGGATTGGAGGAATTTATCCTGGTTGTTTATCTAGTGTTTTCAAATAATTCCTTAATTTAACTTCCTCAAGTTTCAGTGCAGATATGGCTAGTTCCAAAATGAAATAATGAAACAAAAAGACAATAAGACCACACCCACTCCCTCCCAAAATACAAAACAAATAACACTAATTTTGATGAGTGATGTTTTTGACATAGAGTTTAAACCTTGTTCAGATTGAATCCTGTGAAAAGTTTGGTTTACAGTCAAATTTTGTATTTCCACTTTTTAAAATCTGTCAACTAGAGCTTACCTTCATTTAGACATAGACATTAAAGAAAGTGGTTAACTGTTTTCTATGAAACCAAGTTTATACAATCAATGTGAAATGCAAGCATTTATCCTAAGGAGATCAAAAGCATAAAGGTGAAATATATATATATATATATATATATATATATATCCAAAAGGAACACTTTTATGGTAAGTAAGATCTGGGTCCAAAGTGGGTGCTCGTTGGAAAAATTCCTCCTAAATTCATGGTATACCTTAGATTTGCTTTCTAAAACAATAGTTTACAAGTCCCTACCAGTATGCCTATTTTTGACAATAAGCTAAGAAGACAATTTGCTCAAAGATAAGGCATTTTTGCTGAGATGACATTATAGAAAAAATAATCATAGAACTTTTCTCTCATAAATCTATACTGAACACATCATTCAACTATGAAAATACTATAATTTCTGGAACAATGTTCTGCATCTTTAAATTCAATCTTCCTATTCTATATTTTTATGTCAAAATTAATCCTTCCTCTGCTGAAGTATGACTAGGTGAAATTAAGGAATTAGGGAAGGAATGAGAAAGTTTACCATCAAATGTGTTAATAAATTATGACAAATTGATACAATAACTAAATGTAAATGTTAAAGAAGAAATCACTTAACCACTGTCCTCGCCTCAAAAAATATCTGTCCATCCTTGTCTACTTTTCTCCTATGTCAGAGGGAGAGTCATCCCTCCATTTTCCAAAATTAACTCTTATCCAAAAATCTTTATCCCACCTCTTCTACATTTTTCTCTATTTATCAGTTCCTCTTTATTGTATCTTTCATCTCTTATTCTACATTTGCCTTCCCCTTTTTCTATTGTAAGGTACTTCCCTTTTTGAATGCAGACATTCCATTTGCTGAACAAGAAAGAATAAAAATCTTGTAAGGGAAACCAATTTTAAAAAAAATTAACTTAAGAAAAAAAACATTTGAGGTAAAATGTTGAATAGAGATATGAATTATTTTGAGTATCAGATAGGAAATTCCCCTTCAGATAAGTGCACTTTTTTGAAGAACCTCTGTAAAGGTAAAACTCTGAAGAAATTCAGAGTTTTAAAGGATATATTTGAAAAAATATAAATCAAATGATTGTTATATGCTTGTGGGAAAGGTTATATAAGACAAAGGTTTGTTTTTTTGTTTTTTTGTTTTACCTAGTATCTGTGGATTTAAAAAAACATATATATATATATATAAATTTTGCTTTTTTATTTTGTTTTATGATGTTTCAATTTTAACAATTGATTTCCTTTATAATGCTATTAAATTTAAATGGATAAGGAGCCTTAAAAAGTTATCAAACTGTGCATACCTTTTGATACAGCAGTGTTACTTCTGGGCTTATACCCCAAAGAGATCTTTAAAAAAGGAAAGGGACCCACATGTGCAAAAATGTTTATGGCAGCCCTTTTTGTAGTGACTAGAAACTGGAAATTGAATGAATGCCCACTGATTAGAGAAAGGTTGAATAAATTGTGGTATTTGAATGTTATGGAATATTATTGTTCTATAAGAAATGACCAGCAGGATGATTTCAGAGAGAGGAGAGACTTACATGAACTGATGCTAAGTGAAATGAGCAAAATCAGGAGATCATTAACACCTCAACAACAATACTATATGATGATCATTTCTGATAGATGTGGTTCTCTTTAACAATGAGATGATCCAAACCAGTTCCAATTGTTCAGTAATGAAGAGAATCAGCTATCCCCAGAGAAAGAACTATGAGAAATGAGTGTGGACCACAACATAATGTTTCCACTCTTACTATTATTGTTTACTTGCATTTTTGTTTTCCTTCTCAAGTTGTTTTACCTTCTTTCTAGATCCGATCTTTCTTGTGCAGCAAGATAACTGTATAAATGTGTGTGTGTATATGTATATATAGTATTTAACATGTACTGGACTACCTGTCATCTAGGGGAGAGGGATGGACAAGAGGGAAACAGTTGGAACAGAAGGTTTTGCAAGGGTCAATGCTGAAAAATTACCCATGCATATGTTTTGTAAATAAAAAGTTATATATAAAAAATTTAACAACTTATATTGGATTTCACTTAAAAAAACAAATTTGGATTTTAAAAAGGATAGTTTTGAGCTAAAAGAGTTTTTCATGGCTACAACAAATTGGGAATGACTTTGGCTGGAGGAAATTGATGAGGACCAGTAGGAGTGCAGTGAGTAGAACAGAGTCTCATTAATTTTCTTATTATTTCTAAAGCAACCAAGAAAAGAAAAATTTGCAGTCCAGAGTTGTGATTTTCCCTAGGGTACCTGATCTCTCCATTTATATTTCTCCCTACTAGATTTCTATAATCACATGACCACTCTCCTTCATTGAAACCTTATATTGTTGAAAGGATATGACACAATTTTAGGGTGGACTGTCATAGTTTGACAATTAGTACTGTTGCCTTCTATTAAGTAGCTATGATGCTTGATTACCCCTAATTTTGCCTTCTTGAGTTAGAAACTATGATAATTCTATGATAATTCTCTTACATCTATTGAATAAATGTAATGATTATTGCTTTTGTCTTATCATTTAGTAAATATGTTATGTTCGAGTCAGTGGGGGAAAGTTCCAAGATGAACCAGCAGCAGATAAGATGATTTTGAAATGAAGATAAAAGGAAAGAGAAGAAGAAACAAGACTGAGAGAAGAAAGAAAATCAGTCAGAATGTTGTGAATTCTCCTAATGCCTGAAGCCTTTATGCTGTGAAAGAGACTACCTCCTATGTAATCTTTTCACCTTTGATTCTGCCTTATTGCATCTTTTCTCCTGGAGAAAGGATTGGAGAAGGACCTAATCTGACTTTCTCTTTCTATTCTCCTCCTGTCTTAATTTTCTGGATTTTAAAATTATGACTCCATGTCAGATACTTTCACCTCTTCCCTACCTTCTCACCTCTCTTTTGTGTATCTTCCCTCTCCTCCCCCATTAGAATATGAAGTCCTTTGGGAGATGGAGAATTATGCTTCTCTTTGCTCATATTTATATTTTCAGTGCTTGACACGGTGCCTGATATATAGTAAATGCTTAATAAGTGTTTGTTTCTTTCCTTATTTCTAAGTCTCTTGTCTCTCTCCTATTTAATGAATCTTATATAACATTAATTTCTTTCTTCTTTTCTTTTTTTTCTTTTTTGGCTAAAAGGTAGGTTTATTTAAAAAAAGAGATTACAGACAAAATGAAGAGACAAAATAGACACCAGGAGTGGTAAATATGAAATAGATTTGGGAGAGCAATAGGGTTACCAAAGAAAGGAGTTTGAACAAATCCATTAAGGCATTCCATGAGGCATGGGATGCCATTGACTAGCAAGTTAGATCCATAGAGGAGTTTAGCAGATTAACCAGAGTTAGCTAAAATAAAGAGAGTACCTGATAATGACCTTAATCCTGGAAAGGATTTAGCAAAGATCTTTATCAAGGGTATACAAAGATTAGTTTTTTAAAGAATAACTTTGATCATATGATTCTCCTACACACACACACACAGAGAGAGAGAGAGAGAGAGAGAGAGAGAGTCCAGTGATTCCACTTGACTAGGTAATGAAGTCCAAACTTTTTAGCTTGCTATCCAAGTTTTCTCCAAAATATGATTCCAGCTTGGCTTTACCAAATAATGAATATTCTTAACACATCTAACACCATAGTCAATCTGGACTATCCAATGGTCTTTTCAAATTCCTCATCTTTCTGGGACTTTTTGCAGTATTTGGTACTATTAATCAAACTCTCCTTCTGGTTACTTTCTTCTTTGGATTTTTATGACATCATTTTCTCTTATTTTTCCTCCAATACTTCTCTTGATCCCTATTTAATCTTCTTTGCTAGATTATGTTTCACCTTCTGTGTGTGAATATTCTCAAAGATCTTATCCTGGACCCTGCTCTATCTGTGTACTGTTTCAGGGATTTCTTCAACTCTTCTTCATTCAATATATACATCCTTAGTCTCTCTCATGAGTCATTAATCATCAATTGTTTATTGAATATTTCCACTTGGATATCTGCAGGATATCTTGGATATCTACTCCTTTATAAAATTTCCCTGTCATCATCAAGAGTACCACCACCTGTTAAGAACCATGCCTAAGTAAAGGGGCAAGTCAGTTCTCTGAGAGCCTCCACAGCTGTGAATCATAAATTTGAAGGAGTTGCAAAGTAGCTTTTGCAGATGATTTTTGTGGATTGGGAATGAAATAAATTGGAGGCAATAGGGAAAAGGAGATCCTCCTCCTCCTCCTTCTCTTCTTCCTCTTTCTCCTCCTCTTCCTCCTCCTCCTTCTTCTCCTCCTCCTCCTCCTTCTCCTCCTCCTTCTCCCCTTCCCCCTTCTCTCTTCTCCTCTTCCTCCTCCCCCTTCCCCTCCTTTTTTCCTCCTCCTCCTCCTTCATTGTTCCTCCTCCTCCTCCATTGTTCCTCCTCTTCCTCCATTGTTGCTCCTCCTCTTCCTTCTCCTCCTCCTCTTCTCTTTTCCTCTCACATGAAGAGATCCATTCTACAGGGTCTGAGTTAGACCTTCAGCAGCCACTGACAGGTGGCTCCCTTATCACAACAACCACCCTTGTAGGGACCAAAGATTTATAATTAAGAGTTACTTTTGATTTTTCACTCCCAAGAATGACAGTATTACAAAACTGAAGGGTTGAAAGGGTCCTTACAAGTCATGTAATTCAACTCATATATGAAAGGAATGCCCAGTCTAACATAGATAATCAACTGTTGTCCATATCCTGCTGAAATGGGAAAGGTACCCACTTCTCAAGGCTATCCATTCCCTTTTTGGATGTCTCATTATTAGGAAGTTTTCCTAACATCACACCCCAATTTTTTTTTTTGCAACTTTTATTCACTATTCTTGATTCTGTCCTCTAGAGTTATTCAGAACAACTCTTATTTCTCATCTACATGATAGCTCTCTGTTTCCTCTGGGAGCCTTCTCTTCTCCAGATTGAACATAACAGGTCTTTCAACTGATCCTCAAGTCTTTCAGCTGATCCTCAACTCTTCACCAGTTTATCAGTCTTTCTTAAACTCTGGTGAGCCAGAACTAAATATAATAATCTAGAACAGGGGTGTTAAATTGAAATAGAAACAATTGCCTATGGTTCACATACTGATTTTTAAAAGGCAAATTAGCATTATGTGCATTGAATTGTATTTTTAGTTTGTTTAACATTTCCTAATTACATTTTAATCTGGTTTAGACTTCACTCAATAATTTTGCCAGCTGCTTTTAAGGAGGCAAGTTTGATATTTCTATTCTAAAAGATTTATGATAAAGGTAGAATTTAGTGGGGCTACTACTTCCTTAATCCTAGTCCTTCCTTAATTCAGCCCAATATCACATTAGATTTTTTGGCCAATACACTATACTGTTGATATGTTGAACTGACAGAATCCTAAAAACTCTACATCTTATTCAGAATAATTACTGTCTGTTTCTTTCATCTTTGAATTTAAAAATTGACTTTTTTTGTACCCAAGTGTGATATTTTACTTTTATCCTTATTGACTTTCATCTTATTCAATTCAGCCCAATGCTTAAAAACTGTTAAGGGGTTTTTGGATCTTGATTGACTCTCACTGTCAATATCTAAATAATAAGCAAATTCTGTATAATGGCTCTCACCTACATCTCCTTTTGTCTAATCACACAGTTACTATCCTACTTCAGACCATCATCATGTTTCCCCTGAACTGTTTTGATATCCTCCTAATTTATTATCTTCACTTAAGCTTCCCTTTCCAATTTATCCTCCAAAGAGCTACCAAAATGATATTCATAATGGATAGTTACTCCCATACTCAAAGAATTCTATGGTTCCCTATTGCTTCTAGGATAAAATACAAATTTCTCTACTTAGCATCTAAAGTCATTCACAGTCTGCATCAGCTACTTTTCCAATATTATTACACATTATTTCCCTTCATGCATATTATGATTCCTCTAAGCCATTCACACACAGGCCTATTTTGCCTTCAAGTCTTTACACAGGTTCTCCCCCAATCCTAAAATGAATTACCCTTCATCTTCTCCTTCTAGAATCTAGTTTCCTTCAAAGATCAGCTCAAGAGTCTCATATAGCTGTTAGTGTTCTCCACTTCCCAAAATTACCTTGTGATTACTTTTTTTTAATATTGTCCTTATCTGTTTATTTGGTTTTCCTAGTAGAACATAAGTTCCTTGAGAACAGAGAGTCTTTTGATTTTGTTTTTCTAGACCAGGCATGTATTAGATGTCTAGGAAATGCTTTTTAACTAATTAATTATATACCGAGTGCTTTACTGTTGCAGCCAATTCCTAGGGCTTAGAATATCCCTTACCCTTTTTCTGGTCTCTAGCTATCAGAATTCTACCTATCTCTCAAGATCCAGCTCCACTCAAACGGTCACCAAGAATCTTTTCCAAAAAGCAAATAGTTGGACTTCCGGTTAAGATGGCGGAGAGGAGGCTCACAGTTGCATAAGCTCTGCGCTTTCTCTCACTATCCACTTCATTACAAGCCTCTGAATCAATGCTTGACTGAAAAAAACCCACATATAGTTACCAAGAGAAGCCATCCTTGAGATCCGCCAAGAAAGGTCTGTCTTTACTGGAGGGCTGGGGCGGTTTTAGATCGGGCGCAGGCTGAGGGCAGCGGCAGTGAGAGCACGGGAGCAGAGCTGAGAGGGGGTGGGGAGTGATCGTAGCCGTCTCTGCGGGGAGAGCTTCGCTACAGGTTTGGAACCTGCAGCAAGTCAACAGCCCAGCAGAGAAGCTAAAAACACGGGGCTGAAGAACACAACCGCAAACAGCTGGAGTCTCTCAGGACCTGGCCGCCCCCCCCTTCCCCCCCTCAGTGACTCAGCACGCTCTGGGATTTCAGAGCGCAGGCGCAGCACAGTCCTGCTAGTGCCTCACTGCTACCCCCTGCAGTCTGTAGAGGAAGCTCGATAACACACCCAGCCCCCCCCCAAAGAAAGACTCCAGTTTTTTCTGTTTTTCTTTGGTAGTTTGTCTCTGATTAATAGACAGAATGAGCAAGAAGCTGAAGAGGACTTTAACCCTTGACAGCTTCTACACAGATAGAGAGCAGACTCTAAATCCTGAGGAGACTAAAAACAGGCAGTCCCAGGTGATTCCCCAAAGGAGGAGATCGTCTGTTCCTCAGCACAGATGAACCTCATAGAAGTGATTAAAAAGGCTCTCACAAGGGAGCTAGAAGAAAAATGGGAAAAGAGCCTGGAGAAGTCAGTTAAAGAGAGAGTGGATAAAGAAGTAAAATCCTTGAAAAATAGGATTAGTGAACTGGAAACAGAAAACAGCTCTCTAAAAAACAAAATTGGCGAAATGGAAAAAAATTCCACAGAACAAAAGAACTCAATTGGACAATTAGAGAAAGATTTTAAAAAAATGAGTGAAGAGAATACTTCACTGAAAATCAGAATTGAACAAGTGGAATTGAATGACTCGAGGAGACAAGAAGAATCAGTCAAGCAAATCCAAAAACATCAAACAATGGAGAAAAATGTGAAATACCTTCTGGGGAAGACAACAGACCTGGAAAACAGATCCAGGAGAGACACTCTGAGAATCATTGGACTCCCAGAAAAACATGATGAAAAAAAGAGCCTGGACACTGTCTTCCAGGAAATTATCAAAGAGAACTGCCCAGAAGTCATAGGAACAGAGGAAAAAATAAACATTGAAAGGATTCATCGATCACCCACTGAAAGGGATCCTAAAATCAAAACACCAAGGAATATAGTGGCCAAATGCCAGAACCCTCAGATGAAAGAAAAAATATTGCAAGCGGCTAGAAAAACCCAATTCAAGTATCAAGGAGCCACAATAAGGATCACCCAGGATCTGGCAGCATCCACATTAAAAGATCGAAGGGCCTGGAATATGATATTCCGAAAGGCTAAGGAACTTGGTATGCAACCAAAAATAACTTACCCAGCGAGAATGAGCATCTTTTTCCAGGGAAGAAGATGGACATTCAACGAAGTAAGCGAATTTCATCTATTTCTGATGAAAAAACCAGAACTTAACAAAAAGTTTGATCTACAAATATAGAACTCAAGAGAAATCTAAAAAGGTAAAGATTAATCTTGGGAACTATATTTTGACTATATAGATGTATAAAGAATACATGTATACCTTGTTCTAGAAATTGATGTGGAAAGGACATTGTACCAGAAAAAGGGTAAAGTGGGGGTAGTACATCTCATGAAGAGGCATAGGAAACCTATTATATCTGAGAGAAAGAATGGAGGGGGATGAATATAGTGGGTATCTTACTGCCTTCAGAATTGGCTTTAAGTGAAAAATCTTAAGACATATTCAATCTATGGTGAAACTTCTCCCATCTCATTGAAAAGTGAGAAGGGAAAAGTGGAAAGGGAAGGAATAAGCTAAGCGGAAGGGAATACGGGAACTGGGAGGGAAAGGGGTAAGATAGGGGGAGGAACTCTAAGGGGGGGGAGGGACACTAAAAAGGGAGGGCTGTGAGAAGCAAGGGGTGCTCACAAGCTTAATACTGGGAAGGGGGGGAAAGGGGAAAGAAGGGAGGAAAGCATAAACCGGGGTTAACAAGATGGCAAGTAATACAGAATTGGTCATTCTAACCATAAACGTGAACGGGGTAAACTCCCCCATAAAGAGGAAGCGGTTAGCAGAATGGATTAAAAGCCAGAATCCTACAATATGTTATTTACAGGAAACACACCTGAAGCGGGGAGATACATGCAGGTTAAAGATAAAAGGTTGGAGCAAAATCTACTATGCTTCAGGTGAAGTCAAAAAAGCAGGGGTAGCCATCCTGATCTCAGACCAAGCTAAAGCAAAAATTGACCTAATTAAAAGAGATAAGGAAGGACACTATATCTTGCTAAAGGTTAGCATGGATAATGAAGCACTATCTATATTAAACATATATGCACCAAGCGGGGTAGCATCTAAATTCTTAAAAGAGAAACTAAGAGAGCTACAAGAAGAAATAGACAGTAAAACTATAATAGTGGGAGATCTTAACCTTGCACTCTCAGAATTAGATAAATCAAACCAGAAAATAAATAAGAAAGAAGTCAAAGAGGTAAACAGAATACTAGAAAAGCTAGATATGATAGATCTCTGGAGAAAATGTAATGGAGACAGAAAGGAATACACTTTCTTTTCAGCAGTTCATAGAACCTATACAAAAATTGACCATATATTAGGACATAAAAACCTCAAACTCAAATGTAGTAAGGCAGAAATAGTAAATGCATCCTTTTCAGACCACGATGCAATGAAAATTACATTCAACAAAAAAGCAGGGGGAAGTAGAGACAAAAAATAATTGGAAACTAAATAATCTCATACTAAAGAATGATTGGGTAAAACAGCAAATCATAGACATAATTAATAACTTCACCCAAGAAAACGATAATAATGAGACATCATACCAAAATGTATGGGATGCAGCCAAAGCGGTAATAAGGGGAAATTTCATATCTCTAGAGGCCTATTTGTATAAAATAGAGAAAGAGAAGGTCAATGAATTGGGTTTGCAATTAAAAATGCTAGAAAAGGAACAAATTAAAAACCCCCAGTCAAACACTAAACTTGAAATTCTAAAAGTAAAAGGTGAGATCAATAAAATTGAAAGTAAAAAAACTATTGAATTGATTAATAAAACTAAGAGTTGGTTCTATGAAAAAACCAACAAAATAGACAAACCCTTAGTAAATCTGATTAAAAAAAGGAAAGAGGAAAATCAAATTGTTAGTCTTAAAAATGAAAAGGGAGAACTCACCACTAACGAAGAGGAAATTAGAGCAATAATTAGGAGTTACTTTGCCCAACTTTATGCCAATAAATTCGACAACTTAAATGAAATAGAAAAATACCTCCAAAAATACAGCTTGCCCAAACTAACAGAGGAAGAAGTAAATATCCTAAACAGTCCCATCTCAGAAAAAGAAATAGAACAAACTATCAATCAACTCCCTAAGAAAAAATCCCCAGGACCAGATGGATTTACATGTGAATTCTACCAAACATTTAAAGAACAATTAACTCCAATGTTATATAAACTATTTGAAAAAATAGGGATTGAAGGAGTCCTACCAAACTCCTTTTATGACACAGATATGGTACTGATACCTAAACCAGGTAGGCTGAAAACAGAGAAAGAAAATTATAGACCAATCTCCCTAATGAATATTGATGCTAAAATCTTAAATAAAATATTAGCAAAAAGATTACAGAAAATTGTCACCAGGATAATACACTATGACCAAGTAGGATTTATACCAGGAATGCAGGGCTGGTTCAATATTAGGAAAACTATTAGCATAATTGACTATATCAATAACCAAACAAACAAAAACCACATGATCATCTCAATAGATGCAGAAAAAGCATTTGATAAAATCCAACATCCATTCCTAATAAAAACACTTGAGAGCATAGGAATAAATGGACTTTTCCTTAAAATAGTCAGGAGCATATATTTAAAACCATCAGTAAGCATCATATGCAATGGGGAAAAACTGGAACCTTTCCCAGTAAGATCTGGAGTGAAGCAAGGTTGCCCACTATCACCATTATTATTTAATATCGTATTAGAAACACTAGCCTCGGCAATAAGAGTCGAGAAAGATATAAAAGGAATTAGAGTAGGCAATGAGGAAACCAAACTATCACTCTTTGCAGATGATATGATGGTATACCTAGAGAACCCCAGAGATTCTACCAAAAAGCTATTGGAAATAATTCATAATTTTAGCAAAGTAGCTGGCTACAAAATAAATCCCCATAAATCCTCAGCATTTTTATACATCACCAACAAAACCCAACAGCAAGAGATACAAAGAGAAATTCCATTCAGAATAACTGTTGATACCATAAAATATTTGGGAATCTATCTACCAAAGGAAAGTCAGGAATTATATGAGCAAAACTATAAAAAAGTCTCCACACAAATAAAGTCAGACTTAAATAATTGGAAAAATATTAAGTGCTCTTGGATCGGCCGAGCGAACATAATAAAGATGACAATACTCCCTAAACTAATCTATTTATTTAGTGCTATACCAATCAGACTTCCAAGAAAATATTTTATTGATCTAGAAAAAATAACAACAAAATTCATATGGAACAATAAAAAGTCGAGAATCTCAAGGGAATTAATGAAAAAAAAATCAAATGAAGGTGGCCTAGATGTACCTGATCTAAAATTATATTATAAAGCAGCAGTCACCAAAACCATTTGGTATTGGCTAAGAAATAGATTAGTGGATCAGTGGAAAAGGCTAGGCTCACAAGACAGAATAGTCAATTATAGCAATCTAGTGTTTGACAAACCCAAAGCCCCTAACTTCTGGGTAAAGAATTCATTATTTGATAAAAACTGCTGGGATAATTGGAAATTAGTATGGCAGAAATTAGGCATGGACCCACACTTAACACCATATACCAAGATAAGATCAAAATGGGTCTATGACCTAGGCATAAAGAACGAGATTATAAATAAATTAGAGGAACATAGAATAGTTTATCTCTCAGACTTGTGGAGGAGAAAGAAATTTGTGACCAAAGATGAACTAGAGACCATTACTGATCACAGAATAGAAATTTCGATTACATCAAATTAAAAAGCCTTTGTACAAATAAAACTAATGCAAACAAGATTAGAAGGGAAGCAACAAACTGGGAAAACATTTTCACAGTTAAAGGTTCTGATAAAGGCCTCATTTCCAAAATATATAGAGAACTGACTCAAATTTATAAGAAATCAAGCCATTCTCCAATTGATAAATGGTCAAAGGATATGAACAGACAATTTTCAGAGGATGAGATTGAAACTATTACCACTCATATGAAAGAGTGTTCCAAATCATTATTGATCAGAGAAATGCAAATTAAGACAACTCTGAGATATCACTACACACCTGTCAGATTGGCTAAGATGACAGGAAAAAATAATGATGAATGTTGGAGGGGATGCGGGAAAACTGGGACACTAATGCATTGTTGGTGGAGTTGTGAACGAATCCAACCATTCTGGAGAGCAATCTGGAATTATGCCCAAAAAATTATCAAAATGTGCATATCCTTTGATCCAGCAGTGTTTCTATTGGGCTTATATCCCAAAGAAATACTAAAGAAGGGAAAGGGACCTGTATGTGCCAAAATGTTTGTAGCAGCCCTGTTTGTAGTGGCTAGAAACTGGAAAATGAATGGATGCCCATCAATTGGAGAATGGCTGGGTAAATTGTGGTATATGAATGTTATGGAATATTATTGTTCTGTAAGAAATGACCAGCAGGATGAATACAGAGAGGCCTGGAGAGACCTACATGAACTGATGCTAAGTGAAATGAGCAGAACCAGGAGATCATTATACACTTCGACAACGATATTGTATGAGGACATATTTTGATGGAAGTGGATTTCTTTGACAAAGAGACCTGAGTTTCAATTGATAAATGACGGACAAAAGCAGCTACACCCAAAGAAAGAACACTGGGAAACGAATGTGAACTATCTGCATTTTTGTTTTTCTTCCCGGATTATTTATACCTTCTGAATCCAATTCTCCCTACGCAACAAGAGAACTGTTCGGTTCTGCAAACATATATTGTATCTAGGATATACTGCAACATATCCAACATATAAAGGACTGCTTGCCATCTAGGGGAGGGGGTGGAGGGAGGGAGGGGGAAAAAATCGGAACAGAAACGAGTGTCAATATAATGTAATTATTAAATAAAAATTTAAAAAAAAAAAAAAAAGAAGATGACATTTCTTAAAGATTTTTTAATGATAATTTTGAGGTAGATATTTCTGTATAATTTAAAACTAATAAAATCTGTGCTTTCACAAATAAATTTAAAAAAAAAAAAAAAAAAAGCAAATAGTTAAGCACTCTCTTTCTTCTTAATATACAAAACATTTGAATGGCTTTTTTTTTTTTTGTCCAGATCCACAATTTTATCAATGTAGGTCAACAGTTCTCAAACAGTTTGGTCTGCTCAAAGTAACTTTCAAGAGGTCTGCAAGGGCAAAACTATTTTCATACTTATGCCTATTAAAGTTTTCTTTCCTTTTCCAACTACAAGTCTATGAGAGGTCAAATTATTTTTATTCACATCAACCAAAATAACATAACCCAAGAGATTAAATACAAAAGCAGAGATGAGGATCCCAGCTGTTTTTTATTAAACCAGACAGTAGAGTTTTACAAAACTATACAAAACAATGGAATTATTCTCACTAATATTTTTGATTTGGAAATATAGTTATTTTGCATCTTAAAATGTTATTTATGCTAATATAATAAATATTGTTTGTTCACATAAATTAAGTATTTTTTAAATTTTATCAGTTTTAATTTATAGTATGATCAGTTTTGATAGCTATAACTCACATAAACAAAAGCTCTTTGGGTCTCTCAATAATTTTTTGTAAAGGGGCACAGAGAGTAAAAAATACTTATGGTACTTATGAGAAAGAAACAATACAGATCAACCACTATTTTTTAGCATAAACTACAAAAGATTATCCTCCTGAGCAACTCAGCCTCTCACAGCATTTTAAGAGCATAAGCTAAATAACTATCACTAGAAACAAAAATACAAAATAAATGGTAAAAATCTGACCTAAAACTCTTAGCATTTAATAAGACAAAATCAAACAACAAACAAACCAACTTTTAAAAGTGGTTTTATTATTCTGTGTTGCTGTGCAGATAGATCTTGAATTTTATCATTATGGATTTTTCTTTCTACTGTTCTTTTCTCCTTTCCCTATCTTTCCTTAAGTAGAGATTCAAATCAGTTTAGATTATTTTTATGTATCATAATCCAATCAATTTGCAAAATATCATAAAATATGAGAGTCATTAAGCAATGGAAGAGCAAGTTGATGTAGTAAGTAATGTCTACCATCCAAGGATTATGATAAAATTATTAATAAGAGCACTTCAGTTTTTCAACATAGCATATTTTTGTCATTTTAATTTATTTTTGGTTTTACTATTTTTAGTATCAGAAAAAAGGTTTTTTGTAGCTGAATATATTTCATATTAACTTGTATGAAAAAAGTAATAGCTTTTCCAAATTATCATAGTATATCATTCTATGGATTACATTTATTATGGTTTAGATATTGCTATTCTCTAAAACATATTACTATATGTTAGCACAGCCTCAAAAATAAACAAAAGAATAATAATAAAAAAAAAAAACCTAGTGGTCAGATTTTCCTGTTTTGTTTAGTTTCACTACTATGGATAAAAAAGCCAACTCCACCCCACCCCCCAAAAAAACTATAGAATTTTGAAGAATTTTGAAGCATATCACCTCTAATATACTTTCCATAGACCTAATATAACAGAGTTACCGAGGTGATAATAGCAACCCTAATAGTCATTATAGTGCATTATTCTTTGAATTATATTGATGATATTTTTGATATTTTCTAAACAATATCACTATTTGTTAACAGAACTTCTAAAGTAACCAGTTCACAACCATTCACAAGTATAACAAAAGTTCAAATTCAAATCCTTTTTCTGATACTTGATACTTGTATGACCTATGTAACTTTAACCTCTATAGATCTCAATTTCTTCATCTATAAAATTAAAATGTTAAAATTAGATAGTTTCTAAAGCTCTTTTCATCTTTAGATCTATGATTCTTTGACAATTGCAATGTTGCAGGGTTAAAATAAGAACCATCATGTCTCAATAACATTTTGAAGAAATTTGGTTTTTTGTACTGCTCTAATGTAATGCTGATCATTACTTTATTGATGTAGCATAAAGGAATAAATTGATATTTTCACATACTTTCCCTATCATGTCCTGTTGATGTTTTGCTCATCCATTGTGATCCAGGTCAAATGTCCTCCAGGTAAGAAAAAAAGAGTTTTGCTAAAATGATTCTAAATCAGGAACTAAAAATAAATAAATAGATAAAAATAAAAATAACCTTTCACCAAGGTATACTGTAAAATGAAACTATTTAAGTCATAGAATCACCAAATTTGAGAATTGGAAGAGACTCCAAAGACCATCTAGTCCAACATATACATAAAACATTGTTTATAAATCTGTCAAGTAGTGATCCATCCTTCCCCTGAAGATGAGAAACCCACAACCTCTAGAGGAAGATTATTCCACTTAATAGTATTAATAACTAATCTTTATATAGCACTTACTATATACCAGGCACTATGCTAAACTCTTTATATTTGTCAATTCATCCAATCTTCATAAAACTCTTGGGAATTAAGTGCTATCATGCCCATTTTACAGATGAAAAAACTGATTTAAACAAAGGTTAAGTAAATCATCTAGTTTTTTTTTTTTTTTTTTTTAAGTTTTCCTGACTATAACTCTAATTCTGACTCTTCTCAGCTCCTACCCACTTCTGGTTCTATTCTCTGGGGCCAAATAGAATTAATTTAATCCCTCTTTCATATGACAACTACTTAAAGATAACTATTATTATCTCTTACCTTCCCCCTCAGTCTTCCTTTCTTCAAGTTAAATATCCCAAGTTCTTTCAAATAATCTATATGACATGGCTTCAAGACCCCCCATCAGTTTGACTGTCCTCTGCACAACCTTCAGTTAACCTTAAACTGTGGCTCCTAAATTGAGCACAGTTCTTGGATTAGGACTAAAAACTTGCAGGGAGCAGAATATGCTCTCAGGAAAATTTGGGAGCTTATCATTTATTATAGTAGTATTCCTTTCATCTTTGTGACATCTAAAAATTTTATGAGGACACCATCTTAATTTTATCTGTCATTAATAAAATGTGAACCAGAACAAATGCAAGTGCAGATCCCTGAGATAATCCCCTGGAGACTTCTTGAAACATTGACATTAAACCATACAGAGTTATACTTTGAAGTGTGGCTATCCAACCAATTCCAGCTAATTATCACCAAATTGATATCTCTCCATCTTCTCCATAGTAATAGTATGACAGTTTATTAGTGATTTTGCTAAAATCTAGAAAACACTACTTCTCATCCTTGTCTTCATCTACTAGACCAGTAATCCTGTCAAAAAAGAAAGCAAGGTTATTCTGGCACAATCTATTTGGGGGAAGCCATGTTGGCTCTCTGTAATTCTTGCTTTCTTTTCTAGATGTTCATTAATCTTTTTAATGACCTATTCTAGAATTTTCCCAGGACTCAAAGTTATGTATATTGGCCTATCATATTTACTGTTCTTTTTTCTTCTTTTTCTTTCTTTCTCTAATATTGGGATAATATTTTCTCTTTCAAGTTCAAAGCAATACTAAGGATTCTTACATCTGTAAAGGCTTTAATTTTAGAATTGTGCAATATCCCTAAATATCTTAGATTTCCAAGTCTGGGTCCTAAAGGATCTTAAATGTGATTCCTAATTCCAGCCTCTAATATCAACAAACTGAGAAAACATAGTTTGAAAGCATCCTGTTTAAAAAAAAAACAAACAAACAAAAAAAAAACTTGAAGTGTCTTAATTTATGAATGACCTTGGGCAAATCACTTAATTTATCTGAATTTCAATTTCTTCACATGTAAATAAAGGGTAGTAATTATATTTGCATTTAATATCTCATAGGACTGTTGTGATGATGAAAAATATTGTAAACTGCTTTGTAAAGATTATATTGCTTTATTGTGTGAGAATTAGATGAAGGTCTACTTTCCATTGAGTTACAAAACTTAATCAGAGAAATGAAACCTAAAGGGGAAACTGATGGAACAACGGAAGCAAAACTTAGAGAGAAATCTTAAATTAAAATAAGAAACAGCCTTTTAGATGCAGAAGGGATACACCCAAAAAGGGTAAAAGAAAGTAAGGTGAAATACTGATAGAAATGATGGGGACTCACACTCCTTTGGGGAAATTAGGCTCTCTGGTTAGGCTGTAACCTTTGCAGTATCCAGATAATGGGGAATCAAAGGAGGAACTTTAGTTTCAGGAACAAGGTATAAAAAACCATGCTTTGGTGATTTTAAGTTGTGTTTTTTTCTGGACACTCAGCCTTTCCATATCATGAATAAAAATCTTTTGCTGGCTTCATTAGCAAATTTGTAGAATTCTTGATAAGATTCTAGCATCTTACATTAGGATTTTAAATATTATAAAATTTTCATGCAAACTCATTGATATTTTCTTCTTCAGAAATTTCTTTAAGATAACCAATCTGGTAACTGTCTAAAAGGCCTACTTATCTTGCTGTAGTAAGAGAGAGCACAATACAGTCATAAGAGAATTGTCCAGATGTATTAGATGTATTCCTTTTTTTTTTTTTTTTTTTTGCTGAGGCAATTGGGGTTAAGTGACTTGCCCATGGTCATACAGCTACGAAGTATTAAGTGTCTGGCACCACATTTGAACTCAGGTCTTCCTGACTTCAGGGCTGGTTTTCTATCCACTGTGCCACCTAGCACATTTATTTAATTATTTAGCATTATTTAAAATGCTGCTGACTCAATTATAGTTCAGCAGCTAGGATTTCTTAAAAAAAAAAAAAATGCCCAGTATCTTTGGGAAATAAAAGTGTGTCAGGTCATGGCTTTTTAACTATACTCCCAGAAGTCTGAATAATTTTCATTTTCTCTTGACAGACATTTGGTAGAAAGTATGCATTATTCATGCATGTTCAAAGCCATTAATAATCACAATTTGGACAAGAATGTCTTCTCTTTTATTGTGCACAGAACACTAACATGTAAGTTTTACAATTCGGGTTCAAATTCAATCCATCTTACTAATGTTATGATCCTGAGTCAGTCAAATAGCATATCTTAGTTTTCATCTTCTCACCAGTTATGGTAGGTTCTCTACAAAGTAATTTCTAGATCAAATGATCTATGAATTTAAATAAGCAGAAGCTGCCATACACACATTATTTTTTCTTTTAATTTGATTTACTATTTTATGGAAAAATTCAGATACACAAATTTTGAAACTCAAAACATACAAACTGTGTTTTTGCCTCAAAAATAAGAATAAATAAATAAATAAATATATTTAAAAAATTAAAAAATAGAATAAAATCTCCTCTTATGAAAATTTCATGGCTTTTGTTACTCATAAACACTTTTCTTAATCTTACCAGTCAAAATCAGAACCACCCTGATTTAACCAGGAGATTGTAGGTTCAAGGGAGTGAAAAGTTATTATGCAACTGATTCTCTAATTTCTAATTTTTTCTCCTCTATCTTGTTCACAGTGATCCTAAGTCCTTGCTCTTTATAGTCATAAATCTAAGTCTGGCTTTCTTAACTCTCCCCCAAGAGGAAACTGCTGCTAAATCATTACATGGAACTAAATGACTATTCTTTATTTCTGCTTCTGACCTCATATAAGATGGGGTATTATTGGGCTTTTTCCCACAGCCCCTTACATTGTTCAAATATAAAAGGAAAAAAGGATATTAATAAACTAATTATTTTTAAATAGTTCTTATTTTCAATTCGGGGATGAGGAGTGGGAGTGAAGAAGTGATTTATGTTATCCAAGTCATTGCATTACCTTAGCTTGAAATGTCAGTGTTACACAGTTTATGTTTCTTTTTTTTTTTTTTGGATATTTGTTGTGTGTTAGTGGATCTTACAGTTTATTTAACTTATAAGATAAAGGATCTGTTTACTACTGTCAGTGGAAATATCTGTTTGAAATGTTGCCCAAATGTTACTGCAAAGAGGCCAGTTCAATTGACTTTCCTAAAAAAGAGTGATGCTTAAAATTCACTTGGACTAAAATGGATTTTTGCACAGAAGTAAAATCAAAATTAGCTCCAGAAAAATGTCACTTTTTTCATTTTGCAATATTTCATTTTTTTCAATTAACATATAAACACAATTTTAACATTTATTTTTCTTTTAATTTTGAGTTGCAAATTCCTCCTCTCCTTCCCACTTCTTCCCCATGCTAAGATAGCAACATGTGTCATTTTTTAAACAAATCTCATCTTTATCCTGAGTGCCATTTGGATAATTCATCATACTTTCCAAGAATTTTTCTCAGAAATGCTCCTTGTGCTTTTCTGTTTGGTGTCCATAACTTACTATTATTTCATTTCCAGGTTCCCAGGTACTGCTAGTTTCACATCAAGATTTCCCAATTTTAGACAGCCCCCAAACAAAAAGACATTTCTGCTTAAGTTATCGAGCCTAGGTTGCATTTGAAAAGCTGATTCCCATAATTTATGAAACTCTAAGTTTCCCATGGAGAAGCATCATTCCCCCACCCCCTACCAGGCCTTCATGCAACTATAGAGATGAGTTTATCATCTAAATTACAAGTAAGCTGGGGTCTGATTTTTAATTTGTTCTGGCATGCTTTTGAGGAGAACATCTGTTCAGCACATGTTCCACCTTTTCTTTTGTACAAGTTAAGATACTTTCTCCTCCCCCGCAACAAAAACTCCAAAGACTGATATTTTTAAATCTTGCTATTTTAATTCTCAAAATACAGTTAAAGAGTAGGTTTTTTTAAAATCCACAACCACACACCTGTTAAGTAGAAAATAAAATTCAATGGTGACTAGGATAATCCCTACAATGTATAAAATTATTCCAATCTGTAAAATGAGAGGGTCAGACTAGATGATCCTTCAGACTGTAACATTCTATGACTCACTGGATTAGAAAAGGCAAGAATTATAGCCTTTAATAATAAATAAACTTTTATTTGGCGAGGGAATTTAAAGTTTTGGTTACATTTTCCTTCCTACTTTTCTTCTTCAAATTAGAATTTCAGTTTATACAAAATAGTTGTGCTATTTAACTTCCTTTAGAAGTTAAATATTTATTGTTCAGTCAGTGCAGTGCTCATCCCACTTCTAACACATCTTCCCTAGTTTAAAAGATTGCTAGTTCAGTTTGTAAAAGAAGGATGTTTCAGCAAAGACATTTTGTGGATCAGTTGGTTCCACACATTTCATCTACCACCAATTATTTTGCCTTTTATAACTACTGCACAATTTCCTTTCAGCACCATTGTAATTGCAACTTTAAACTTACTCACATGTGCTAAAACATTCCTGAAAGTACAATCCTCTATGTAAAATAATGCTAGACAACACAATTAAAAAAAAACTTATATGTGTTAAAGTACAAGGTGTTAGGTTAGGAAGGAATAAAAAAAATATTCTCATAGTAACTCTTAAACAAATCCAGTGTCATTATATTATTATGCAATTCTTTAACTTCTGGTTTCTTTGTACATACAAGGGCTGAAATCTATATTAGATGACATGTCAGTATTAATAAGTGGAACAGGATGTAGTAGTGTTTTTTTTTGGCTGTACACTTACTTTGGACAAAGTCCCTTACTACCAATGCAGCTTCAATAAATTTATTTAATTTCTCTGGTCCTCATTTTAATTGTGTAGCTATAGAGAATTGAAATATGGAAACTTAAAAGGGATAAAACACCAATAGGAAATCAAAAGGAATATTTTTTTAAACTGTTAAAATGAAAAAAAAAATGGGAGAAATGTGTCTAAAATGTAGATAACATAGAAACAAAAGACATATAATTTTAAAAACAATGCATTTCTTATGCTAATTTACACTTCATCCAAAGGTTACAAGTTGACTTTGAGAGTTGGGAGATGTGGTGATAGAATCTGAAATCCTCCCTTTTGCATCATCAATAAATAACTGTGGGCAATTCACAGTAGAGGCCAAGTTTTCTAATAGTTTCTTTACTGATTTGAACTTTTATTGACAAAGAAGAGAAGTAAAAGTCTGGTGCTGCTTCAGTCTCATATATCAACCCACTTATTTTTGCTTGGAAAATGTGCAGCTGTTCCTTTGAGAATCTGAAGTAAGTGCATGATTTAAAAAGAAGGAAGTTCCCTGAATTTATGGTTTAGATTTCTAATTTTTATTCAACATTTTTTCTTTGCTTTTGATACTGAATGGCTAAAGTTTGAAATGATATAACTTGTGCATGAAAAATATGGCATAATCTAGAACTAGAATTTTATCATTACTCTCTGCTTTTCATCTTTGAAAATTTCTGGAAAACAGAATATAGAAATAAACATAAAAGATATTACATCAATATTTCCTAGATTATTACTACACGGTTGGTTGGTTGGTTATTGTATGTTCTCTAAGAGGACCAAAATGACATCACTGTTTTAAGAGCCGGGTTGCAGTGTGTCCGACTGTGGATGGTCAAACCAGTATGAGCTCATAGCTCACAGTGCTCTGCCACAGTTAAAACAAATAGTTCATATGATTATTTGGGTTAGCTTCTCTAATTTTGTGTATCTCACATTTCTTTTGGACTAATTCAGTTCTGCTTTGCTCATAGAATACAGCATCTTCTTTAATGAGGGGCCCACCACTCTGAGCAGTACTGTACCAGTGTTTCCCATGTCATACAACTGATTCTAAAGTTCTTTAGAGAGACTTTTAGAGTGTCCTTGTATCACATTTTCTGACCTGTGAAAGCTTGCTCTATGTGAGTTCTCCATAATCTTTTGTGGCAAGCATACATTTGGCATTCAAACAATCCACCTGATTATTACATAAACTTATAGATATACAACTGGAAAAGAACTAAGATGGCAATCCACTCTATCCCATTAGACCTAAGCTTCTTCAAGCATAAAGTGATGGAGGTGGAGTTTTTGTTGGTTCTTCATATTTTTAAAGAGCCCCAATGACATCATGGTGTGATGTTTTAACTCACATGTAAATTGGATTTAAGCAGGGCAGAGTTGTACAAAATTGTCAGTTTCAATCTCTCTTCCAATTATCAAAGTTAAGTGACAAAAGTCAGGATGACTGGAGGTTGCTTGGGATGCAATTACCTTAGCTTCTCAATATCCAACCCGAGCTCTAAGTGCTCCACAAAACCCACTACTTAAGCTTCCTTTGTGCCTGAGATGGTTTTACCAACGTGTACCATGCTACAGCTTCTTGGGGCCACAGTAAAGAGTGATTGCTAAAGTATCACTGATGTCCAAGTCTATGATCCTTTCATTTACTCCCAACCCCTCATTTTAAGCAGGAGAAAACTGAGGACCAGAGGAGTTAAATAAACTAAAGTCATACAGGTCTTGAGGGGGCAGAGCAGGATCTCAGTACAAGTCTTTTGATTCAGAAGTCACTGTTCTTTTTTCCTCTGGTATGGTGCATATTATATGCATTTGAAAACTTTGAAAAGCAAAACCAACATTTAAAATGATCATGGAAATGCTTATGCATTCAATGGCTTAGTTTTCAATTGAAAGACAAAACCAATATTTGTATGTACATGCACTCCTGATTCTAAAAATTCATATGATTCTCAAAGATAATGTACTTTTCAATGTATAGCTTATCAGAGATTTGAGTTTGTTATAACATTTATGTAATCAATAGTCAACAAAAACCACCTCACTGCCTTTTTCAATATCTGTTCTCTTTCCCTTCTATAATCCTCCACTCAGTATAATAGGATAGCAGAAATGATGATATCAATATTTCTTTTTTTTATTTTATAATAACTTTTTATTGACAGAACCCATGCCTGGGTAATTTTTTTTACAACATTATCCCTTGCACTCGCTTCTGTTCCGATTTTTCCCCTCCCTTCCTCCACCCCCTCCCCTAGATGGCAAGCAGTCCTATATATGTTAGATATGTTGCAGTAGATGATATCAATATTTCAATGGGGGGAAAATGTTGCTAATGTAAGGATCATGATTACAAGAAAGAAGCTTTCTTATCTGTTCTTAACATACTGTCAAGATTAAGCCTTGTGTCTGTAAAAGAAGAGGTATCAGAATATCTTCTTTCTGAATACCCAATCCACCTCATTAATTGTACCTAATTCTGGCCTACTTTAAAATGAACAGGGATGAACCTTTTCAAGGTAAATCTAAGATTACCTCATAGGATTTTCCTGTCCAGCAAGCCACTTGACCTTTTGCAATGCTGTATGACCTTTGTTAATTTTTCCTTTCCTCTTCATACTGTAGCATTTGGACATTTTTCTCCCTACCCTTAGTTTGACTTCCTGGTTTCGGAGGATGACTTGACTGTTAAATCCCTCTTGACTCAATTCTGGCTTTAAGATAATAGTTAGTTTCTTCCCCATTCATTGAAACTCTTCTAGTTTCCAATCTATAATACTAAATATAGGGGCATGCACATCATTGCTGTCCCCATCTGGATCCTATCAGCTACAATCTCTCCATCAGAGATAATTAAAGCTCCAATTATCCCTTCATGTTCTAAGTGGAAGCACACTAGAAAACACACACACACACAAACACATACAGAGATAACCTGTGTTTCACTGTTTCATACAATTTGTATATTCACCCACTATGAAGAAGCAAGAGATATTAGATAAAATTGGCCATTTCATTAAAATATTGATTCTGAATCAATAATTGAACCTCCCCTATGAATGATACAAAATCAACTTGAGATTCCTAGCACAGTGCCTCATACCTAGTAGGTGCTTTCAAATATTTTTAATTAAATGAGCTATCAGTCCTTAAAAGAGCCTCAGACTTCATCAATACTTTTAGTTTTTGTTCTTGCTGCTTGCTGTTGTTTTACTTTGTTTTTTGGCCAAAAACCTATTGTGAAATTATTGAGTAAAATCAGGAAGTTTAAAGAACAAAATGCTATTAACCAAGATTCTGGCATCTACAAACTCAATGTAGTTAAACCCTAAAAGTCAAAATGGAACTAATAACAACCACAATAAAAGAGAAATACCCATATGGACAATAGCTATCTCTAAGCTGGTCATGTGCATCTTGCATAAGAATCCACCCAAAGGAACAAAGCAGGCAACTTTTTGAGACTTTTAAAATTTAGAATAGTTGTCAAGGTGTATGACAGGGCATTTCCTTACTGGGAATTTCCTGCATCTATGAAGTCACAAGTCCAGCCCTCACCACCTCTCCATAAAAAGAATTTTCATTTTAAGGTATCAATGGTAATTATAGGCTTCGAGATTAGATTCTTAATAGTGATTCCTATTGTTTGATCATGAGTGGTCCAGGTGTCTTCCATAGGCAACTAGATGGTTCAGTGCACAAAGTTCTAGGCCTAGAGTCAGGAACATGTATCTTCTGGGGTTTGAACGTGACTTCTAATATTTACTACCTGTGTGACCTTGAGCAAGACATTTAATCCTATCTGCCTGTTTCCTCATCTATAAAATCAATTGGTGAAGAAAATAACAAACTATTCCAATATCTTTGTCAAGAAAACCCCCAATGAGTTCATGAAGAGTCAGATGTGACTGAAAACAACTAAATATATGATCCATGGTTTGGTCCTATACCATATGAATCAACATTGTAGTATAATAAGTATAGAAAGCTAAAGTGGTCTTTGAATACATTGAGAGAAATGTGGAGTCCATGACTGGAAAGAAGGGGAGGTGGTGCTTGTTCTGGTCTTTATGGTCCTGAGTAGCCCAAATCCAGAGTATGTTCTGGGCAGAAGATATCAAGGACATTAATAAGTACTCAGAGGAATCTGGCTAGGATGGCAAGAATACCAGAAATCATGATATGCTAAGATAAAAGAACTATGGAAATTTAGCTTGGAGAAGATTTAGGACAAAGGGAATTTTAATTGCTTTCAAATATTTAAAGAGAACGAAATTGCTTTGCTTGGCTCCAAAGAACAGAATCAAGCTTAGCAAAAGTCTGAGTGGGGAAATAATGAATTGTTCCCACTAGAAGTCTTCAGATAAAGGTATATTGTTGGAGAATGCTGTAGAAAAGATTCTCCTTAGAAATGGGAAAATTATCTAATTAAAAAAACACATTGGGGATAGAGGAGGAATGTTTGAATCTCTCACTCTCATGGTAATGAGTTTAAAGAGAGAAGGATACACACACATGCATGAAAAAAAGATTATTCAACATCAGAGAATAAACTGTTGAACTCTGAGTGCAATTTGAAGTATAATTTCTTCCTTTTCTTTTTTTTTTTTTGCTTTTTATTTTTACAACATGGCTAATGTAAATGTTTTGCATAATTTTACATGTCTAATTGATATATTGTTTGCTGTGTCAGTAGGTGGGGGAGAGAATAGAAGGAGAGAAAGAATTTGTAACTCAAAAAAGTTATTGATTTATATATATATATATATCTTTTTATTTACAAAACATATGCATGGGTAATTTTTCAACACTGACTCTTGCAAAACTTTCTGTTCCAACTTTTCCCCTCCTTCCCCCCTCCTCTTCCCCTAGATGGCAGGTAGACCCATACATGTTAAATATGTTAAAGTATATGTTAAATACTATATATATATATATATATATATGTATATGTATATATATATATATATATATATATATATATATATATATATATACATATTTATACAGTTATCTTGCTGCACAAGAAAGATTGGATCTGGAAAGAAGGTTAAAAAAAAAAAAAAAAACCTGAGAAGGAAAGCAAAAATGGAAGCAAACAATAATAGTAAGAATGGAAATGCTATGTTCATTTCCCATAGTTCTCTCTCTGGGTATAGCTAATTCTCTTCATTACTGAACACTTGGAACTGGTTTTGGATCATCTCATTATTGAAGAGAGCCACATCCATCAAAATTGAACATCGTGTAGTATTGTTGTTGAGTGTTAATGATCTCTTGATTCTGCTCATTTCACTTAGCATCAGTTCATGTAGGTCTCTCCAAGTCTCTCTAAAATTATCCTACTTGTCATTTCTTACAGAACAATAATATTGCATAACACTTATATATCACAATTTATTCAGCCATTCTCCAATCAGTGGGTATCCATTCAGTTTCCAGTTTCTAGTCACTACAAAAAGGATTGCCACAAACATTTTTGCACATTCAGGTCCCTTTCCTTTCTTTAACATCTCTTTGGGATATAAGCCCAGTAGTAACACTGCTGGATCAAAGGATATGCACAGTTTGATAACTTTTTAAGCATAGTTCCAAATTAATCTCCAGAATGGTTGGATCTGTTCACAATTCCACCAACAATGTATCAGTCTCCCAGTTTTTCCACATCCCCTCCAACATTTGTCATTGTCTTTTCCTGTTGTCTTAGCCAATCTGACAGGTAGGTAGTGATATCTCAGAATTGTCTAAATTTTCTCTGATCAATAATGATTTGGAGCACCTTTTCATATGACTAGAAATAGTTTCAATTTTTTCATCTGAAAATTGTCTGTTCGTATCCTTTGACCATTTATCAATTGAAGGATGGGTTGATTTCTTATAAATTTGAGTCAATTCTCTATATATTTTGGAAATGTGGCCTTTATCAGAACCTTTGGCTATAAAAGTGTTTTCCCAGTTTATTGCTTCCCTTCTAATCTTGTCTGCATTAGTTTTTTTTGTACAAAACCTTTTTAATTTAATATAATCAAAATTATCTATTTTGTAATCAGTAATGATCTCTAGTTCTTCTTTGGTCACAATTCCTCCCTTTTCCACAGGTCTGAGAGGTAAACTATCCTATGTTCTTCTAATCAAAAAAAAAAGTTTTTTAAGAATGTCAAAATAAATAAATGATAAATTTGTAAAAGAGAAGAAAAAATATTGTCCATCTTAAGATTAATTCCATTCCCTTCTTGTTTTTTCTTGGAAGCTTGTCCTTTACCTCATTCCCTGATCTCCTCACCTTCAATACTTCAATACTTTTCCAAGTGTCCCCACCTTTAAAAAAAACCTTTGTCTGATCTTCCAATCCTCTCAAACTATTATTTTATGTCTATTCTTCATTTTTTTTCTTGCCAAACTTTTATAAAACATTGTTTACATTGTCTTCATTTCCTCACCAGAACTTCATGACCTTCACTACCTTTTTGAAATTGCTCACATCAATAGACCTATGATGTCTTGATTTCTAAATCCAAAGGACTTTTTTTTTTCAGTTCCTATCCTTTCTGTAGCTTTTGAAACTGTCAGCCCCACCCTCATCTGGGACTTTCTGACTTTTGTCATTCTGCTTTCTTGTTCCTTCTCCTGCTCATCTGTCTCTTTTTCTTCTCAGGTTTACTTAGTAAGGGGTCCTGCCAAAACTCTCTCCTGGATCTTGTTTTCTCTTTATTGGAAGAAGAGGGTGAACATTTTGTGTTCACTTAAATCCAAGTCCTGTACAAATCAAGACATTAGCACAAGGTATCAATGGTCCTCTTTGGAAACAAAGGATGAATAAAAACAATTGCCTCATTTGATGATCTCATCAGTTCTCAAGCATTCATTTATCATCTCAATGTAGATTATACCCATATTTTTATGTCATCTATAATCTATCTCCTGAATTCTAGTCCAATATTATCAACTGTTGCCTTTTATATATTTCTAATTAATTGGATGTCCCATAGGCTTTTCAAACTCAACATATCTGAAATGTAACTCATTTTACTTCTCCCAATTTCATTTTTTTTTGTTTTTTTTTTGTTTTTTTTTTTTAATTTTTTATTTAATAATTACATTATATTGACACTCATTTCTGTTCCGATTTTTTTTCCCCTCCCTCCCTCCACCCCCTCCCCTAGATGGCAAGCAGTCCTTTATATGTTGGATATGTTGCAGTGTATCCTAGATACAATATATGTTTGCAGAACCGAACAGTTCTCTTGTTGCGTAGGGAGAATTGGATTCAGAAGGTATAAATAATCCGGGAAGAAAAACAAAAATGCAGATAGTTCACATTCGTTTCCCAGTGTTCTTTCTTTGGGTGTAGCTGCTTTTGTCCGTCATTTATCAATTGAAACTCAGGTCTCTTTGTCAAAGAAATCCACTTCCATCAAAATATGTCCTCATACAATATCGTTGTCGAAGTGTATAATGATCTCCTGGTTCTGCTCATTTCACTTATCATCAGTTCATGTAGGTCTCTCCAAGCCTCTCTGTATTCATCCTGCTGGTCATTTCTTACAGAACAATAATATTCCATAACATTCATATACCACAATTTACCCAGCCATTCTCCAATTGATGGGCATCCATTCATTTTCCAGTTTCTAGCCACTACAAACAGGGCTGCTACAAACATTTTGGCACATACAGGTCCCTTTCCCTTCTTTAGTATTTCTTTGGGATATAAGCCCAATAGAAACACTGCTGGATCAAAGGATATGCACATTTTGATAATTTTTTGGGCATAATTCCAGATTGCTCTCCAGAATGGTTGGATTCGTTCACAACTCCACCAACAATGCATTAGTGTCCCAGTTTTCCCGCATCCCCTCCAACATTCATCATTATTTTTTCCTGTCATCTTAGCCAATCTGACAGGTGTGTAGTGGTATCTCAGAGTTGTCTTAATTTGCATTTCTCTGATCAATAATGATTTGGAACACTCTTTCATATGAGTGGTAATAGTTTCAATCTCATCCTCTGAAAATTGTCTGTTCATATCCTTTGACCATTTATCAATTGGAGAATGGCTTGATTTCTTATAAATTTGGGTCAGTTCTCTATATATTTTGGAAATGAGGCCTTTATCAGAACCTTTAACTGTGAAAATGTTTTCCCAGTTTGTTGCTTCCCTTCTAATCTTGTTTGCATTAGTTTTATTTGTACAAAGGCTTTTTAATTTGATGTAATCAAAATTTTCTATTCTGTGATCAGTAATGGTCTCTAGTTCATCTTTGGTCACAAATTTCTTTCTCCTCCACAAGTCTGAGAGATAAACTATTCTATGTTCCTCTAATTTATTTATAATTTCGTTCTTTATGCCTAGGTCATAGACCCATTTTGATCTTATCTTGGTATATGGTGTTAAGTGTGGGTCCATGCCTAATTTCTGCCATACTAATTTCCAATTATCCCAGCAGTTTTTATCAAATAATGAATTCTTTTCCCAGAAGTTAGGGGCTTTGGGTTTGTCAAACACTAGATTGCTATAATTGACTATTCTGTCTTGTGAGCCTAGCCTTTTCCACTGATCCACTAATCTATTTCTTAGCCAATACCAAATGGTTTTGGTGACTGCTGCTTTATAATATAATTTTAGATCAGGTACAGCTAGGCCACCTTCATTTGATTTTTTTTTCATTAGTTCCCTTGAGATTCTCGACTTTTTATTGTTCCATATGAATTTTGTTGTTATTTTTTCTAGATCAATAAAATATTTTCTTGGAAGTCTGATTGGTATAGCACTAAATAAATAGATTAGTTTAGGGAGTATTGTCATCTTTATTATGTTCGCTCGGCCAATCCAAGAGCACTTAATATTTTTCCAATTGTTTAAGTCTGACTTTATTTGTGTGGAGACTTTTTTATAATTTTGCTCATATAATTCCTGACTTTCCTTTGGTAGATAGATTCCCAAATATTTTATGGTATCAACAGTTATTCTGAATGGAATTTCTCTTTGTATCTCTTGCTGTTGGGTTTTGTTGGTGATGTATAAAAATGCTGAGGATTTATGGGGATTTATTTTGTAGCCAGCTACTTTGCTAAAATTATGAATTATTTCCAATAGCTTTTTGGTAGAATCTCTGGGGTTCTCTAGGTATACCATCATATCATCTGCAAAGAGTGATAGTTTGGTTTCCTCATTGCCTACTCTAATTCCTTTTATATCTTTCTCGACTCTTATTGCCGAGGCTAGTGTTTCTAATACGATATTAAATAATAATGGTGATAGTGGGCAACCTTGCTTCACTCCAGATCTTACTGGGAAAGGTTCCAGTTTTTCCCCATTGCATATGATGCTTACTGATGGTTTTAAATATATGCTCCTGACTATTTTAAGGAAAAGTCCATTTATTCCTATGCTCTCAAGTGTTTTTATTAGGAATGGATGTTGGATTTTATCAAATGCTTTTTCTGCATCTATTGAGATGATCATATGGTTTTTGTTTGTTTGGTTATTGATATAGTCAATTATGGTAATAGTTTTCCTAATATTGAACCAGCCCTGCATTCCTGGTATAAATCCTACTTGGTCATAGTGTATTATCCTGGTGACAATTTTCTGTAATCTTTTTGCTAATATTTTATTTAAGATTTTAGCATCAATATTCATTAGGGAGATTGGTCTATAATTTTCTTTCTCTGTTTTCAGCCTGCCTGGTTTAGGTATCAGTACCATATCTGTGTCATAAAAGGAGTTTGGTAGGACTCCTTCAATCCCTATTTTTTCAAATAGTTTATATAACATTGGAGTTAATTGTTCTTTAAATGTTTGGTAGAATTCACATGTAAATCCATCTGGTCCTGGGGATTTTTTCTTAGGGAGTTGATTGATAGTTTGTTCTATTTCTTTTTCTGAGATGGGACTGTTTAGGATATTTACTTCTTCCTCTGTTAGTTTGGGCAAGCTGTATTTTTGGAGGTATTTTTCTATTTCATTTAAGTTGTCGAATTTATTGGCATAAAGTTGGGCAAAGTAACTCCTAATTATTGCTCTAATTTCCTCTTCGTTAGTGGTGAGTTCTCCCTTTTCATTTTTAAGACTAACAATTTGATTTTCCTCTTTCCTTTTTTTAATCAGATTTACTAAGGGTTTGTCTATTTTGTTGGTTTTTTCATAGAACCAACTCTTAGTTTTATTAATCAATTCAATAGTTTTTTTACTTTCAATTTTATTGATCTCACCTTTTACTTTTAGAATTTCAAGTTTAGTGTTTGACTGGGGGTTTTTAATTTGTTCCTTTTCTAGCATTTTTAATTGCAAACCCAATTCATTGACCTTCTCTTTCTCTATTTTATACAAATAGGCCTCTAGAGATATGAAATTTCCCCTTATTACCGCTTTGGCTGCATCCCATACATTTTGGTATGATGTCTCATTATTATCGTTTTCTTGGGTGAAGTTATTAATTATGTCTATGATTTGCTGTTTTACCCAATCATTCTTTAGTATGAGATTATTTAGTTTCCAATTATTTTTTGGTCTACTTCCCCCTGCTTTTTTGTTGAATGTAATTTTCATTGCATCGTGGTCTGAAAAGGATGCATTTACTATTTCTGCCTTACTACATTTGAGTTTGAGGTTTTTATGTCCTAATATATGGTCAATTTTTGTATAGGTTCCATGAACTGCTGAAAAGAAAGTGTATTCCTTTCTGTCTCCATTACATTTTCTCCAGAGATCTATCATATCTAGCTTTTCTAGTATTCTGTTTACCTCTTTGACTTCTTTCTTATTTATTTTCTGGTTTGATTTATCTAATTCTGAGAGTGCAAGGTTAAGATCTCCCACTATTATAGTTTTGCTGTCTATTTCTTCTTGCAGCTCTCTTAGTTTCTCTTTTAAGAATTTAGATGCTACCCCACTTGGTGCATATATGTTTAATATAGATAGTGCTTCATTATCCATGCTACCCTTTAGCAAGATATAGTGTCCTTCCTTATCTCTTTTAATTAGGTCAATTTTTGCTTTAGCTTGATCTGAGATCAGGATGGCTACCCCTGCTTTTTTGACTTCACCTGAAGCATAGTAGATTTTGCTCCAACCTTTTACCTTTAACCTGCATGTATCTCCCCGCTTCAGGTGTGTTTCCTGTAAACAACATATTGTAGGATTCTGGCTTTTAATCCATTCTGCTAACCGCTTCCTCTTTATGGAGGAGTTTACCCCGTTCACATTTATGGTTAGAATGACCAATTCTGTATTACTTGCCATCTTGTTAACCCCGGTTTATGCTTTCCTCCCTTCTTTCCCCTTTCCCCCCCTTCCAAGTATTAAGCTTGTGAGCACCCCTTGCTTCTCACAGCCCTCCCTTTTTAGTGTCCCTCCCCCCGCCTTAGAGTTCCTCCCCCTATCTTACCCCTTTCCCTCCCAGTTCCCGTATTCCCTTCCGCTTAGCTTATTCCTTCCCTTTCCACTTTTCCCTTCTCACTTTTCAATGAGATGGGAGAAGTTTCACCATAGATTGAATATGTCTTAAGATTTTTCACTTAAAGCCAATTCTGAAGGCAGTAAGATACCCACTATATTCATCCCCCTCCATTCTTTCTCTCAGATATAATAGGTTTCCTATGCCTCTTCATGAGATGTACTACCCCCACTTTACCCTTTTTCTGGTACAATGTCCTTTCCACATCAATTTCTAGAACAAGGTATACATGTATTCTTTATACATCTATATAGTCAAAATATAGTTCCCAAGATTAATCTTTACCTTTTTAGATTTCTCTTGAGTTCTATATTTGTAGATCAAACTTTTTGTTAAGTTCTGGTTTTTTCATCAGAAATAGATGAAATTCGCTTACTTCCTTGAATGTCCATCTTCTTCCCTGGAAAAAGATGCTCATTCTCGCTGGGTAAGTTATTTTTGGTTGCATACCAAGTTCCTTAGCCTTTCGGAATATCATATTCCAGGCCCTTTGATCCTTTAATGTGGATGCTGCCAGATCCTGGGTGATCCTTATTGTGGCTCCTTGATACTTGAATTGGGTTTTTCTAGCCGCTTGCAATATTTTTTCTTTCATCTGAGGGTTCTGGCATTTGGCCACTATATTCCTTGGTGTTTTGATTTTAGGATCCCTTTCAGTGGGTGATCGATGAATCCTTTCAATGTTTATTTTTTCCTCTGTTCCTATGACTTCTGGGCAGTTCTCTTTGATGATTTCCTGGAAGACAGTGTCCAGGCTCTTTTTTTCATCATGTTTTTCTGGGAGTCCAATGATTCTCAGATTGTCTCTCCTGGATCTGTTTTCCAGGTCTGTTGTCTTCCCCAGAAGGTATTTCACATTTTTCTCCATTGTTTGATTTTTTTGGATTTGCTTGACTGATTCTTCTTGTCTCCTCGAGTCATTCAATTCCACTTGTTCAATTCTGATTTTCAGTGAAGTATTCTCTTCACTCACTTTTTTAAAATCTTTCTCTAATTGTCCAATTGAGTTCTTTTGTTCTGTGGAATTTTTTTCCATTTCGCCAATTTTGTTTTTTAGAGAGCTGTTTTCTGTTTCCAGTTCACTAATCCTATTTTTCAAGGATTTTACTTCTTTATCCACTCTCTCTTTAACTGACTTCTCCAGGCTCTTTTGCCAAGCCTCCCTCTCCTTTTCCCAAGCTTCCTTCTCCTTTTGCCAAGCCTCACTCTGCTTTCCCCATTTTTCTTCTAGCTCCCTTGTGAGAGCCTTTTTAATCACTTCTCTGAGGTTCATCTGTGCTGAGGAACAGACGATCTCCTCCTTTGGGGAATCACCTGGGGACTGCCTGTTTTTAGTCTCCTCAGGATTTAGAGTCTGCTCTCTATCTGTGTAGAAGCTGTCAAGGGTTAAAGTCCTCTTCAGCTTCTTGCTCATTCTGTCTATTAATCAGAGACAAACTACCAAAGAAAAACAGAAAAAACTGGAGTCTTTCTTTGGGGGGGGGCTGGGTGTGTTATCGAGCTTCCTCTACAGACTGCAGGGGGCAGCAGTGAGGCACTAGCAGGACTGTGCTGCGCCTGCGCTCTGAGATCCCAAAGCGTGCTGAGTCACTGTGGGGGGGGAAGGGGGGGGCGGCCAGGTCCTGAGAGACTCCAGCTGTTTGCGGTTGTGTTCTTCAGCCCCGGTGTTTTTAGCTTCTCTGCTGGGCTGTTGACTTGCTGCAGGTTCCAAACCTGTAGCGAAGCTCTCCCCGCAGAGACGGCTACGATCACTCCCCACCCCCTCTCAGCTCTGCTCCCGTGCTCTCACTGCCGCTGCCCGCCGCCTGTGCCCGATCTAAAACCGCCCCAGCCCTCCAGTAAAGACAGACCTTTCTTGGCGGATCTCAAGGATGGCTTCTCTTGGTAACTATTTGTGGGTTTTTTTTCAGTCAAGCATTAATTCAGAGGCTTGTAATGAAGTGGATAGTGAGAGAAAGCGCGGAGCTTATGCAACTGTGAGCCTCCTCTCCGCCATCTTAACCGGAAGTCCCCCCAATTTCATTTTTTATCCAAGATTCTCCATTTAGTATGATCATTTTTAGTCACATCTAACTTTGTAATCTTGGAGACAACTTTGCTCTTCCCTTTCTCTCATCTTCCATATCCAGACAATTGCCAACTCTTGTTTATTTTGCCTCCAAAACTTTCATATCTACTTGCTTCATTCCACTATTATGATCATCATTCCACTTCAGGTCCTCATTACCTCTTGACAAGATTATAGGAATAGCTTTCTAATTGGGCTTAAAGCCTCCATTCTCTCTCCTCTTTAATTTTTATTGCCCATTACTGCCAAAATAATATTCCTAATGTAATTTCACACATATAGTATTTTCCCAATACAAAAATATTCATTGGTTCCTCAAGTACCTCTAGGGAAAAAAAATACAAAAATCCTTAGCTAGGCCTTTAAAACCCTCTATAATCATACCTTTAAACTTCTACATATAATCTATTATCAGACTTCTAATTACCATTATAGTTTATTTAACCTTTCCCTTCCACACCCTTTCTCCTAATCAAACTGACCTATGCTTCAAAGTGGATATATGACATTCTATCTTCTGCCTCCAACTCTTGGTATAAGAGGAGTATACTCTTGTCTGGAATGTACTTTTCTCATTTTTCCCCTTAAAATCTTTAAAATTTTCTTTAAAGCACAATAATACCTATATCTGACTTTTGCTGATTGCCTCCAGTTATTAACATTCTCTACCTCTTGTAATTACTTTGTACTCATTCACATACAGGTTTTATTCATTAAGTAAAATATAAGGTCCTTGAGGACAGGAACTATATTGTAATTTGTCTTTGAATTCCCTAGTATCTTGCACATAATAGGTACTTAATAAATGGTAAATTGACAGAAATTCTTGGTTAGATACCAGCTAAATTAGATGACCTCCAAAGTAACTTTTAGCATTGAGGGTTTTTTTTTTTTTATTCTTTGATATAGGGATATAGTTCAAGTTTTCATAAAAGACAATCATGAAAGGATTAGGAAAGGATGGAGATACTAATTAGCTATGTTCACTTAGCTTTAATGACCCAGCAGTTGGTGTGAGCAAGCAGAAATCAGGTTTTCCTATTACCCTCCACAAAAATCCTCTGTCTGGTTCAGCTCTAATATTAGATGAATTTAAAATTCCCTTTTGAAAAAAAATATACTCTTGGGGAGAATCATACCTTAAATAGACTATTATTAGAAATTTCTTACATTTATATATTACTTTACTTTTTTACAAGATGTTAATTCTCCCACTTCTTAATCTCTTTCACCCCCAAATACAATCTGTTGCCAACGTCTTTTAATTACATTTTGTGGCATTTCCCATATTCCCCTTCTCTCCTCTGGCACTGCCATCACTCTCATGCAGTCCTTCATCACTTAATGCTCAAGACTATGGCAATAGGCTGCTGGTGAATCTGCTTGCTTCAAGTCTCTCCCAAATCCAATCCATCCTCTACTCAGCATTAAGGTCTGATCATTTCACTCCCTTGCTCAGTAAACACCATTGGCTCCCCATCACCTCCAAGGTCAAATATAATACCCTCTATTTGACATTCAAAGCTCTTCATAACTTCTCCCACTCACATACACACACACACACACACACACACACACACACACACATTATTTTTCCACTCTTCCTTGTTGTTTCTCAAATAGGACACACACATTATTTTTCCACTCTTCCTTGTTGTTTCTCAAATAGGACATTGCTATTTTCAACTCCTGGCATTTTTACTGGTCAACATACCCAGAATGATCTCCTTTCTTATCATTGCCTTCTGGTTTCCCAAACTTTTTCAAGTTTCAGGTAAAATTCTGAACCACCCAAATTATATTGCCTTCCCTCTATTGATCATTTCCAATTTATCTTGTATGTCATTTGAATAGAGTTATTTGCATGTTTTTCTTCCATTAGACAGTGAGATTTTTAAAAGCAAGAACTATATTTTTTAACCTTTCTTTGTATTCTTGGCATAATATATGACACATTTAATAAATGTGGCTGACTACAAAGTATTTTCCCCATGCATTACCTTATATTTTATTTATTCACAATTTTGTGAGTTAGGTAAGACAAATATTTTTTAATCCCATTTCACAAATGGAGAATAATGAAGTTCAGAGATAATACACAGTAACCTAATAAGTGGCAGATTTGTGATTCAGACCTTCCAGTTTTGACTCTGAGGTCTTTGTTTTTACCATATACCTAGAGATCTCTAGGTGTTATCAGTTAATTATCAGTTAATTTCTTATTAAGGAATAATAAATTGGCAACCAGCTGAGACATAAACTGAGACCCAGAATAACTGTCTAGAGTAATAAGGTAGGGAAGGAGGAAATTATCCTATTAGAAAAAAAAAAAAGAAAAGAAAAAACTAATACATTGTGGGGAGAGAACAGAAATGAATGATACATTTCATTCTCTTTTATACTTAGATTATAGGATTTTTAGAAGATAGAAATGTACAGTTATTCCTTTCACATTGCAGGGATTAGAGGCACTGGACCCTCTACCATCTGGAAAATCTGCATGAAAATTTTTGACCCTTCCTTCATACAAATGTTTGAATTTTTTTCCATTTCCTTTTATGGGATCTTTATAGCACTAAAAAATAAAATATTTTGATATTATCTATTACTATATACATATTTTTGAGTTTCTAAACTTTTTTCTGTATTGTCTGCTCCTTCTGCAAAACTCCCCTAAAATTAACCCAAAATGCACACTCTAAACCTAATCCTAGCCTAAATGCCTTTGGACTCTAACCCTAGACCTAATCCTCCTAACTACCTAACCCTAATCCTAACCCTCTTAATCCAATCTTAACTCTAAATTTCTTATGCTAACCTTTGATATATTGAAACCACAATGGGAAAAGTGGAAGTATGCAAGGGATAAACTGTGGTAGATTCCATGCTGGAGTGAAGAAGACCCAAGTTCAAATCCTAACTGATTCCTAAAAGCTAAGTGAGTCTGGGATAGTTGGAGGTTGTTTCCTCAAATGTAAAGTGGAGATAATATCTACACCTACCTCAAAAGTTATTGTGAGGTTCAGAGGGGCAGACTACATATGTAAAGTGTTTTTGTGCAAACTTTATAAAGGATAAATAGTGTTATTATTCTTGATCTCTTTATTATTACTTAATTAAAGACATGTTAGAGAGTCATTGAAAGAATACTCAATTCTGGGCAAAATGTTTATCTATAGCCAAGACATAACTTCCATTATAAACAGAAACAATTAAGTTATTACTTATAAGAGAAATGGCTTTACAATTGGGGTAAGCTCTATCTAACTCTATATTCTATCAGGGTCTCTATACACAGTCCATTCTTCATTATTCGGGCTGCTGTCTAAAGGCTGAAAAACTATTTTCTTTTTGGAGAAGTCTGCATTCTGGAGGGAGGGGCCTTTCTAGGCCTCCTCCACAAAAGCAATTATTTTGCATTCATTTTACAAGTCTGCTTACAACATTTCAAGTGCAGCCCTCAATTGTTGCAGTTCAATTGTCAAGTGCCAGTGTGCTAATTTATGTTTATGTTTCTCTAATTTACAGTATGGCAAGTAGTTTGCATGGTAATTCTTGGGAAGAACCAGGAGTTATCAAGAGAATACCATCCCCCAGACACCAGAAAGCATTACCTTCTTAGAGGCACTAAAGCAAAACAATCAGACTTTATTACTATTTGGGCTTGTTATTGCAGGTAGATTTACAGAAGGTTTTATGAGAATCGTTTTCCAGAAAGTATCTTCCAACTAACATCAAATCCTTCAGTCATGTCTTTAGAAATCTTCTCTCTTTGGGAAAGAATAAATTACTTACTTTTAAATCTTTAAAATTTCATGTGTGTGTGTGGGGGGGGGGGGGGGAGGTTCTGGGTTGAATTTAAGAGAACAAACACCAGGCTCTACATGGAGTATGAACAACTTAACTTTTTACAGTCAGTCCTCTTTTGCCCACATCATTATTATTTCAAGCATGGATTTTTTGGAAACAATTGGCAAAGTTATTGACTTCTTTCTCTGATACCTTAGATAGCTTCAAAATGTCCAGTGGAAAGTATGAAGGCAAGTTCAATACCGTCACTTTCCATAATGTATTCTAATCATTGGATTACCTTCCTCTAGAAGGTATTAGCTCCACAATTTTGACCGACCCTATGTGAAGTAAATAAATCAAAATAAAACTAGAAAAATACAAGGACTTACAGCAAGGACAATCTCTCCCTGATAACCAGAGAGTTAATCAGCAATACAAAGGCTCCCTGTTGCTAGCAAGTCAGGTCCTTTGCAGTTGGGGAGCATCTTAGCCAGTTTGAGATGGACAGTTCACTGTGAGTTCGGTGGTCTGCAGTCATTTGTGCCCTTAACTCAGCCTCTGCTTATCAGAGGGGCAACCCACTCCAGGGTAGAAGGGTGAGGCTTGGAGTAGCTCCACCTGTCCCTGCCCAGAGGAATACACAAGGCTTCAGAAAGGATCTAGATTTCAGAAAAGTTAGATCAAGGTAGGCAAACCCCGAACTTTTAGAGCCCTGATACCAAATTGCAAGGTGTTTTGAGAATGCTGAAATACTAATTAAGAAAGTGGGATTACAGGAGTGGAGAAACAGATCAGAGAGACTGCCAGTCCCAAGATAGGTGTCTGATTTCTAGTTGTTTCTAAAAACTAATCCCAAAAACTGAGTCTGCTAGGGTAATTCCAACAGGATAAGGGGTTTCAAAGTTAAAACATAACCAGCAAATCATAGTCCAGTAAATTTAAGAAGGAGTAAAAACAAAAAGGACTGTTTAAAGGATTCAATCTGAACTAGTGACATGGGGATGGTGCAGAAGTGCCTAAGAAAAACACACCAGTTTCCCCAATTTCCTATCTTTTCCTCCCTTCTCTTTCTCATGGAAAGGAATTGTCAAATTACCATCCCACATATAAATTCCAAGTGAATCAAATTTCCTATACATAACAGACTAAATATCCCTCAAACATAACAGCAATAATTATACAAGTTTAACAATTTCCATCCCAAGTCTTAAACACAGTAATACAGTTAAAATTTTAACAATAATTCAATCACTTTCCCACTCCCCCATATCAGTCCAAATTACATCAGGAGAAGGGGAGATGGTCTTCTTACAAACTGCTTCCTGCTGAAGATGGGTGGAGATGCTCAATCCAAGGAGGAGGAGAGGTGTGGTGTGGCTTGCTGACAATCAAAGCTGATCTAGGTTCCAGAAGCAAGTCAATATATCTGTAATTTGACCAAATCTAGAAACAAAACCACAAATCTAACAAAGAAAGGTTAGAATAGTCTGAGATAGAAAGACTAGTCCACAAGGACTACTACAAGATGTGGCTTCTCATTAATTATAAACCCTAAAAAAAAAAAAAACTTGAATATCCAGACACAATATCTAGTAACTGATAGATGACCAGAGAAAATACTTATTTGCTCAAGTATTTAGGATATAATGATTACAGATAACCAGATTGGAAACAGCAGGGTATGAAATAATTGAATTGCATCAACAAGTTTCTTATTGATCATTGCTCTGATTATAGAAATCAATCCAGGAGGAAAAAATCCAGGGACATTACCATAACATAAAGCAACCAAAACTGATCCCTAAGTTCATACAGGATAAATAACCACTTTAACCCAGTTTTACTCCAGATAATTGTCCAAATGGAGCTTTAAAACTCCCAAATAATATTAGCTACAAGCCCAAGAAATTTTACCTCCAATAACAAAACCCATTAACCAAAATTTCAGATAAATCCTAGACAGATATTTACCATAACCTTATATTGCTACAAATCAATTTGCTTTAAAATACCCAATATATTAGGAGCCCTTTATATGATGAGCATAACCTCAGGATACAATTAATACAATCATGTAAAACTTGTATAGAATATTCTAGTTGCACAGAATATTCTAGAATCTGAAAGATTCTAGAAACAGTTGTACCAAATTATGGATCACATTTATGACCACATTCGTTAACCAAGGAAACCATTATGTATATTCAGTCAATTAACTTAAAAATGGGCCTAAGTCTTGAAATCATTTGCCAACACTAAACCTCTGTAGAAAGCAGCTGAAACATACTTAGTGAGGGGTAGAAGGAGGGGGGAAGGATTCCACATGGCAGCCCTTCCACCCACTCTACCTCCAAAGAGGTGGGGAGAGGGAAGATGAGCTAAACTGAACCCCAGGCTAACTAGACTCTCCATTGCTAAAGTAGCAGAGAGCATGTGGGAAGGGTGTGAGTTTAATCTTCACCTTTGAAGACAAAAAAATTTTACCCTACCCCACCCAACCTCTTTTTCCACATGCAAATTTTCCTTCTAGTCTCTCCTAAATAACCTTCAAAACTATATAGTGGAGAGCTAAATAATTCCATGAAATCCACATGCCCAGCAGAACTGAATTTAAAACATAACTTATAATGTTATAATATAGGTAACAAACTCTGAACCAAACTAAATACAACTTTAAATTCCCAATAATATAAAACTGCTTTTGCTATCATATTTCAAATAATGAATTTCACTAAACAGCACGTTTTTCTTTCTCTCCCTCTGGCCCCAGGTGGCTATTATTCCCAACAGACTTCTCTTAAGCTCCAACTTTGGCTGGAGTTGGAGTCTTTAGAAAAAGTCAGACCTTTCTTTACCTAATTAGAGACATGTAACTCCCTTTCAGGCAAGTTAACAGAACTTCACTTCAATAAATTCTTAAAATCTTATACTCAAAGATAACTAAATCTAGCCTGCATAGGCAACAGTAAAATTATTCCCGCAATTTTAAAACTGTTCAAAAGAATACTCAGAACAAATGTGGCATGAAAAGGCAATAGTAAAATTATTTTCCACAATTTCAGAATCATCCTAAAATTCCTAATCAAATGTTTTCTCCCACTTGAGTTTCAATCAGATAAGTTTTTATTGTTCTTTACTCTAGCAGGCTCTGAAAACCTGCTTCAAGGAAAAACTGCCTGCCTTTATGTTCCTTTTACTCACAAATTACTACAATAGGTTAAAAGTTTAAAATCACAAGCAAATTTTTATACTACACACAGTTGCAACATTGAAATTACCTATCCTCAAATTTCTTAATCATTGTTCTTAAATTTAACAGAGCTCTTAAATTAACAAAACAGATTGACAAATCATACAGAATACAGAACACAAATCACACATAGACTACACAGTTCTAATATTAAACAAATATTAAACAAAACATTTAACACAGAGACTAGGGGCTATCTGGAAACCTTAAAATAGCCCTGAGAAAAGTTGTTGCAGCTTGAGAGTCTTCCCTCCCAGAATCCAAGTGGGAGCCTTTTTTTTTTTTTTAGGTTTCCAGGTCCTGGTTTGGTGCATTTCTTTGCCTTCACAGAGAATGCCCAGAGATAACCAGATAGTACTAAAAGATACTCAGAACCAGATAGTATAGTGTCCTCTTGGCACTACCCAGAGTTGTATGGTTCATCAGCCCAACTTTTTCTGGGGACCTAGATTTGCTAGCAATCAGACCAGACAGAAAACTTACCCTTCAAGGGTTTCAGACCAGATTCTCCCTTGGCCAAATGGAGGTGTCCACCATCAGCTGTCAGCCACAGTTGTGGCTGAAAACTGCTCTTTTCTGGAAGCTCTGGAAAAAATTCCAGAGGGCCAGCATCTCCAAGCAAAGAACCCAGATCCCCAGGCACCCTAAGATGCAATGCAGAGACCCAAATGTCTCTCTTCTCTAATTCTGCTCTCGTTTTCTAAAATCTCAGTAGGACCTCCAAAATGTAATGCTGGAGAAACTGTGGCAAGATAGAGATTAGAGAGTATATAATATTTTATTTGAACAGGAGAGATTTACTGGGACCAAATGGATCCATGGTTAATTTAAAAGCTCTGTTTGGTCCCAAGGCTGAATGAGAATATCTTCTCCAAGAATCCAGCAGCATATGTCGGATACAAGATTCTTTTATAGGGTAACAAAAATGATGACATAATGGGGGAGGTACCTGAGATGGGGATGACCTAATGGAGAGATGCACCTAGGATGATATAATGGAGGGAGGTACTGAAGAGGTTCCTGATATTCTAATGATGTCTAAGATATATAAGACCTCTATCCAATCAAACATTAAGAGGGAATGGTTATAGCCTGAGGTCTTGGAGCAGAGCACCTGAAGTAGGTCAATTAGGGAAACTGTATCAGGACATTAAAAGGGAACTGTGGCACAACACACATAAGTACACTGAAACCCAGTAAGCTTGATGAGGTTCCACACAGGGCAGAGAGTTGTGAGAACCCCTTCTGGTCAATGCAGGTCTTTTGTAAATGAATTTATGAACCTGAAAATTTACATTGGCAAAAGAAGTTTATTGTTGAAACTGAGAAGCCAGCCTTTGCTAGGAAGGCTGACTTCCTTAGTGGCAAGGTCCCGATAGAGAAGTAAAGGTCTAGTAGAGGAGTCCTGGCAGAGAGAGATAAAGTTCCTAGCAGAAAAATCTCCCAGCAGAGAAATCCCAACAGAGAGGTAAAGAAGGATATGGTCCTATTAGGGAAATAGGTGAGAGAGATAAAGAGGAATTCATGCTGAGAAGAGAATGCCTTCTCAATGGGCAGAGAGAGAGAGAGAGAGAGAGAGAGAGAGAGAGAGAGAGAGAAAGTTTCAGGACTCTCCTCATCAAGCTATGTTTATCTAAGGCCACAAAGGAATTAAATGGCAAAACTAGAATTTAAACTTGTTATGCCATAGTTTCCTTTTTCTGCCTCAGTTTCCCTGAATTGTCCTGCCTTGGTTTCCCTGAATTGTTTTGCCTCAATTAAAACCTGACCACTAGAACCGATATAAATTAGGACAGAGATAATGAGCCCTGACAATTAGCATTCCATAGAGCCATAAATTGCAGATAGGTTATTTAGAGATAGGTAAGCATATCTCTTATCTCAGAGTCAGTGGCTCCTAGCCTCTCCCTCTTATCAGATTTTCTGGTCCTCACCCCCAACCTGTCAGAACCAAATTTATGGTCCATTTCTGAAAATTGTTGCTCAGCAGTGTTCTATTCCTTCCCTTCTCCCCTTCCCCTTCCACCTTTGTTTCTCCTGATCGCTGGAAGCCCTATAAAGAATTCCTGGAATTCTTCACTCATTGCTGAGTACTTTGAGACTCAAGTCCCATTCAGTCTGCTGGCGTCAATGTGGATCCTGTTTTGGCCCCAGATAATGTCTCCCTCTCATAAAATATTTAAAACTCTCTAATCTCTATCTTGCTTCAGTTTCTCTGGCATTACAAACCCAAATCTCATAATTCCAGAATCAGTTTTTGTTTTATCTACTTTGTAGTTCAGAAGTATCATAAGAGCTCTTAGAGTACCAGATCTATGACCTTGCTATAGATTTTAGACACTGGTATACCCAAAATTCTCACCCTCCTTCCCTAAGACTTCATACCCCTCATCCATAGACTTAATGCCTGACCCCCTAGACCCTGTTATGTTTAGGAAAGCCATAATTATGTCAAAGGATCTTTTCTGTGCCTGAAAATCAACTCTCTTTCTGGGACTTGGAGGGAAAGGATGCGAGGGAGGAGGGAGAGATAAAGATAAATGGAGGCATGAAGAAGGGATAAGGAAGGAAAGGAAGAGAGAGGATAGAGGGACAGGGGAAGAGGGAAAGAAAAATTCTTGAGATATTACTTGTTCCCCTTTATTTCCATAAATTTAGATGGAAACCTGAGATTCAAAAGCTTATTTAAATATATTCAGGACTGTTAGCCATGTTTCCAAGGCCAGTCTGGAGTCAACCTAACAACAGCAAAACTAATTGGAACAGACTGGAATTGAATTTCTTTTTCTAATCACCTCTGTTAGGAAGCCTAACAAGAATACTTTTTTCTCTCAAAGAACTGTTTATACATTTATCAAACTCAAAACAATACTTTTTCCCCCAGTGAAGGAAAAAAAGTCATTATTCCCATTTCTATTTATCATTATTATTTTAATTATACAAATATGCAAAAATAGTTATTATAAAGGAAGTCAAATTATTCTTCCTGCTGGTTTTCTGAAAAATAACACTGATTAGACATTGAAAAGTGAATTTCACTGGATAATTTTTTTAAAATAGGTGTGTTAAATATCAAGTGATTGGATAAGCTTAACACATGAAATGAAGCCATTTAAGAATTGAAAAAATAACAATCAAAAGACTCCTTTTAAAAAGCTGACAAAGCAGTTTTTGTTATCGAATGCATATAACCTCAAAGATTCATGCATTCTCAAGTGAATCTACAATTTTATCAGTGGACACTCTCCTACCATAAAAATAGCAACTCTTTCATTTTTAGTCATCCTTTATGACTCCTGCCCACATTCAAAGGAGATCACAATTGTAAGTGCAAAGTATTTTGTTGCACCCAATGTTTCTGGAACCTTTTTGATCCCCACCCAGATATAAGGTAAGTAAAAATGAAGCACATGAGATACTCATCAATTATCACTCACCCTTTTCAAACAATCAGACCATTTTCTTCTTCAATCATATATTTCTTTGAAGACATACTTTTCTCCTTTTGTTATTGCTTCTTATTTGTTCTGTTGTAGCTTAGTCTTACCTACCACATACCTTTTCATTGTTCTCTGAGAGACACCCATTCTTAATCATTTAAAGAATGACTTAGTACAACAGTATTGAAAAGAAAGACCTTTGTTTCAGGAATAAATATCATCATTAAAGAGATATTGCCATTTCTTAAAGTTAGTCTAGCTAATTCTTTTCCTTATGTTTATTTCTGGATTCAACTTATTGTCTATTTTCAGTGTCTAACAAAGATAACTATATAACATATATATGTATGTATCTGTATATACAGACATATATTTGAATGACCTTTGTAGATTGTTTCATGTAACTATGTGTTATAATTTGACAACCACATTTGAGTGATTAGAGATCTCTTAAAGCAAATCCTGCAATAATTACCACATCTTCAATTTGATCCTAGTCCTAGACTTCCTCCATCACCTTGGTGAATACCTGCAATAAATAGACAATCTTTTGAGGTATGCCTTGCCTGATAATAATGGTCACAGGATTGAAAAACATTTATTTTGTGATGTTTGACAAAAGGCAGAATTTTTTAAATCTTTGAAAATTTTTAAATTAAAAAAAAAGGATTTTATAAACATTTGGATAAGAGAACATTGCTTGCAAAGCCTTCCCCTTCCATACAACTGTTTATGCTTCATTTTTGAAGCAGACCAGTGACATAACAGTTTTGCATGAATTAAAATAGAAAGAGTTGCAGAAAATCAACAGCCTCTCACTTCCAGAGTCATCAAAGTCCAGTGGCTGAACAAAAGTCAAGACAACTTTCAATGACTTAGAATGTGGGGGATGATGTTGGTGTCATTCAAGCTGTAAGTGCTCCATAGTGCCTGCTTCAGGAAGGAACAAATTATTTTCATATGCCCATTCAGCATAATAAAGTCTTCACATTTTGGAGGTAGACATCCTCTTAATTCATCAACTGCTTTGAGGTTTGTTGGTTACCCAACATGGTTAAGCCTGTCTGCCAAGATGGTTTTAACTTTACTGTGCATGCTACAGTTTCTTGGAGCCACAGGGGAGAATTGAGTGAATCAGATGGATAAGAAAGATGGATAAGCAACGCTGAAAAAGTCTTGGTGAGCCATCACACTAGAGGTGGTAGTTCTCCTGAACATTCCATTCAATTATTCTCATCAAGGAACACCTGGATGTTTACATAAATTATTGTTATAAAGAATTTATTTATTTGAAAAAATAAAGTGTGTGTCATTCTCCCAGTTTAGCTTCTACTTGCTTCTTCCTTCCTATTTTGTTTATGCATGAGAATGCCATGAAATTCAGTTCTTCCAGTAGTATGTTGACCCAATGTCAATCAATCAACAACAAACATTTATGAAATACCTACTATTTGGGAGGAATCTAACAGAGCATCTTGCCCAAGGTCATATGGAGAATGAAAGCCAGAACGAAGACAGAAATCCAGGCCTGCAGATTCCAATTTCAGCATCCTTTCCAAGATATCTGAAGGCTCCCATTGAACCCTGAAGGAACAGTTAAAAGACTGAACAGATCTGACTGATCCTGACAGGGAAAATCTGGGTAGGGCAATCACCTATATAAATGAGATTTACCCAAAAGTGTGACTTTTTTTCATTTTTGTTTTTTGTAAAATAAAGGCTTAAAAAACAAGCTGTGCCAGTTAATATTATATAGATTAACTAACTATCCTGATAGTCAATAAACAAATTTTCTTTTTGCCTAAGTTTCTTGAAGTTAATCAATTGGGGTTCAAAGATATTGGATTTATTTTAGGACATAAGGTCCATTTTTAGCACACAAATTATAATTAATATAAATAATAACTTGTGATCCAAGTATTCTAATATCCATTTAGCAAGGAGTCCTTAAAGAATGGATATTAGAGGAAAATCACAGAATTTCTTTCAAAAACATCATTAAAATTTAGCAAATATTTATTTATTTAGCAAAATTTAGTAAATTCCATTTGTGTTGTCATTTATGAGTATTATACTGGAGAGGTAAAAAATTCAGTAATCAGTAAGCTCACTCTCTCCCAAGAATTTAAATGCCTTTGACATTTCTGGATACCTCCATCATGAGGGTAAGGGGATGTACACTATCTGTCACAGTCTAGTTAGGCTGGCTCTGAAGACAAATACAAGGAATCTATATAAAGCTAAAGTATTACTCTCAATTTCTCTTTAATCTAGTAATAAGTTATTTGAAGTGCTGAGAAAACACATGAATTGTGTGCCTGTGAGCTAGAGGGTGTTGAGTTCTAGCTACCCTGGAGAAGATTAATTATGGGTATTTGGAGAAAGACTTACACAAAAGCTATCTAAGTTCATTCCAAGTAACCTTTTCCAGCTGTCATTCAGGAATGAAGACAGAACTTTTCTGTTCGCTTGGAATCTAAGTAACACCCCCTAGAATAAAGGTCTCTGCTGATTGGGAAGCTTCTTAGTGGAAATGAGGGAGATATTTGGTGAATATTGCTGATTTAGCACAAAAATGAGCTTATTTTATAAAAAGCGTTAGGAAGGCAACATGGTGTAATAAATACGATGCTGGCTAGAAAGCCAAGAAGACTTTGTAATAGGCCTTTGAGACTTATTAGCTATGAGACCCTAAACAAATATCTTTACCTTTTTTTGAGCCTGTTTCCTCATCTATTAAAGAAGGAATTGGAAGTAATCATTTCTGAAGTTCCTTTCCACTTGAAATTTATCATTCTTTAAAAACTTTATCATCCAATCTCTTTTATTTAGCATTGATAATGTTCATAAGATAAGAACATAGCAAAGGATAAGCGATTATCAAGAGTTCACACTTCTTTCTAAATTTACTAGACTCACATAGTGAAACATATATATGTACACATATATGCCAACTATGCCTAGGGATAGGCCCTCATCCTTTTTGATTTTGACCATTCAAAACTATTAGGTTTGAAGAGGCAACACAGCATACTAGAAGTAAGATTTAATTTCTTTTTTTAAATTTTAAAATAATTATTTTATTTTACTTTTAATTTATGGAATAAAACAAGCATTTTCATAACATAGTATAGTAAAAAAGATGTTTGCATATAAAACTAAAAATCTATTATATACAACTTACTGTTCCTTTTATTATCTTTTAAATGTATAATAAAGTTATTGTATAAATTTCTTTTTCTTTTTTCTTCTTTTCTCCTTTCCTTTGCCCCCCTATGGCCCCAAAGATAGCTATCATTACACACACACACACACACACACACACACACACACACACACACAGAGAGAAATTATTCTATATATAATTTTATATATCAGTTCTTTCTCTGGGTACATACAATGTGTTTCATCATCTGTTCTTTATTATTTATCTATTTTCATTATTTTGGGCCATTTATAATAGTCAAAATAACTTGATCTCTCAAAAGTTCTTTTTAAAATAATATGGCTAATCTGTATCCAGAGAGAGGATTGTGGAAATTGAGTATGGATCACAACACAATATTTTCACTTTTTTTATTGTTGTTTGCTTGCATTTTGTTTTCTTTCTCATTTCTTTCCCTTTTTCTTTGTGCTTCATGATAACTGTGAAAAAATACATAGAAGAATTACACATGTTTAACATATATTGGATTATTTGCTGTCTAGGAGAGGAGGTCAGGGAAAGGAAGGAGAAAACAATTATAATACAAGATTTTGCAAGGTTAAATACTAAAAACTATCTATGCATGTGTTTTGAAAATAAAAGGCTTTATAAAAGGATGGAAGTAGACTACAAAGAGCAAAAAATTTAAAATATTTCCAATTTTTAAAAATATGGCTATTACTATATACAGTGTTTTCTTGGTTCTGCTCATTTTGATCTTCATTAATTTGGACAAGTCTCTCCATGTTTTAACAAATCATTGAGCTCACATTTTAATAAATCATCAAGCTCATCATTAATTGTAGCACAGTAGTAATCCATTACAATTATAGGTATGTAACTTGTTCAACCATACCCCAAATGATGGGCATCCCTGCAATTTCTAGTAATCTTCCATAAACATGTTAGAACATATAGGTTCTTTTCCTTTTCCACTAATCCTCAAAAAGTCTATTTGGAAAAAGTCTATTAGTGCTATCACTGGTCAAAGGGTCTAGTCAGTTTAATAACCTTTGGGGCATAATTCCAGATTGCTCTCCAAAAGCAGTTTACAATTCTACCAATATTAAATTACTGTTCTAATTTGTTTACATCCTTCCCAACATTTGTTGTCTTCCTCTTCAATCATTTTAGTCAATCTGGGAAGTACAAACAAAATGATATTTCAAGATTGTTTTAATTTGCATTTTTCTAATCAATAATGATTTAGGACTTTTTAATATGACTATAAGTTGTTTTGAGTTCTTTATGAGGAAACTATCTATTCATATTCTTTGACTATTTATCAGTTGAGGAAATACTCATGTTCTTAATGATTTGATAAAGTTCTTCATATATTTGAAATATGACAGCTTTACCTGAGAAATTATCTATAAACCATTCCCCAGGCCCCAATTTTTTCTTTCCTTCTTATTTTAGCTACATTTGTTTTATTTATATTTAATTTTAATTTCATCTCATTTCAAATCGGCAGAATTTATGGATCCTTTGAGAACAAGGAATGTCTGTTTTGTTTGAATCCCTAACACTTCACACAGTGTAAATTCCTCAAAGGTAAAGAATATTTTTTGTCTCTTTTTATATTCCCAGCCTTACATATGATAGTTGCTTAATAAATGTTTATTGACTGACTGATATAAGCAGATCCTTAATCAGAGCTTTGGAATTGCTTCCACTTCATGTTTTTGATATCATAAGAGTCATGAGTCTTAGGAAAGCTGTTTTTTTTCATTCTTCAACCTCAGTTTTTTTTTTAATCTAAAATGAGGATAATAATAATGCTTGAATACTCTTCCTCATAGATTTATGTAATTAAGGAACCTGTTTTTTAAATTGATTAGATATCTGTTTCCAGTAAAGTAGAATAAATAAACTGTATTAAACATGTATTCTACTTTTGTGTTCTTATCTAAAAAGTAACTCCAGAATTTAAGAATATCTCAAAGGACCAAAAATTTTTTGTGTCAATTGGTGTTCTTGGACCTTCCATTGTTTTAAAGATCCATTGCTTTAAAATCTTCAATTGGATTTTTTGGCTGTTAAAAGAGCTGATAATTTCATTCTTGCATCACTGACATACCTACCTTAAAAGATGCTGATATTTTATTTGGTTTTGAATGATCCTTAAAGTACTTTGGAAGTTCTGACAGAACTGAAAGAAATGTTCTCAAACGAGCAGACATATCAATCAGCCAGCAAAGACATGTAAGACATACATGGGGATTTTGAACATGACCTCTTCTCTAAAGGAGCTTATAAAGTCAGACAAAGAAAACATACATTAAAGATTCAATAATAATAGAAGAGCTGAATAAAAATACCAGATAGCAGAAAAAAGAAATATCACAAAACAATTTGCCAATAACTTATTCTTGGATGCAATAATATGCATATACATATCTAAGGTTTATATTATATATTAATATAATAGGGCAGCTTGGTGGTACTATACTGGACATGGAATCAGTAAAATCTGAGTCCAAATCCTGACCTCTAACATTGATTAGTTGTATGAGCCTAGTTAATTCATTTAATCTCTTTCAGCCTCAGTTTCTTCATCCATAATATGAAAATAATATTCAGCACTTACCTTATAGGATTATTATGATATTAATGAGTTAATATAAGTAAATAAATTGACTTAATATATGTAAATCATTTTGAAAATGTTAAGCACTGCATAAATGCTAGTTATGTTTACATAATATACACTTACTATTTTACATTTGTAAATATAAAGTTCAGATAGGTTGAATAACTTATTTGTCCATGATCACACATTTAGTGAGAATCAAAGCTGAGATTCAAATAGTTTTTCTTCCTAGAGATAAGCTGAGGGACATAACACTTAAATTAAAATGAGTTTCACTGTGACTAAATTTAATCCAAACCAGTCCTGCCCCAGGGGACATCCCTCCCCACACCTCTCCAGATCCAGTGGGATTTGGTTCAGTTCTGGGAGAAAGAGATCTCTAAAAAGAGGTCAAGCCTATTCTCAAATTTTCTCACTTCAGTATGAATAGAACTTTTGAGGAAAATATCTTCAAATTTAGGTTTGAATTAGTCTCAAAAAGCCTCAATAGAGGCTAGCAACATACTCCTTCAGAAAAGTTACTCAATATGATTTTTTTTTTCATATTATCATATGCACAAGCAGTATCAGGTATAAGGGAAGTATGGCAAGTAAGGTATTTGGAAATTCAATTTTCATATTAGCCATATTTCAAAAGAAAACATAAACAAAAAAAAGAAAGCAGTAAAAATATGTTCCAATTTGCATTCAGTGTTCATCATTTCTCACTCTGTATGTAGATTGCCTTTTTCATCATGGTCCTTTGGAAGTGTCATGGATCATTATTTTGATCAGAACAACTCAGTCTTTCACTGTTGGTCATCATTACAATATTGCTTTATCACAGATCAAACCCTTTTTAGTGATTGCTTAGGTCCTGATTGATTCAGATTGAATATAAACAGTAATCATTTCTTCTTTGGCCAGAAACCCTTAGAGTCTTCCTCTTTTGAAAGGAGATTCTTTGCCTCAGTTGCTACCTAGCCTTAATCACTGAATGGGTGCTACCTCAGTCAGACTGAGATCTGTTGAAGACCTTAGTTTAAAAAAAGGTCAAGGTTTCCCATTTCATCCAACGTCATCTCTAGTAATCTTGATTTATATCTTGCCAATGGACCCAGATGGCTCTGGAGGAGAAAGTGAGAAAGATGACCTTGCACAGTCCACCCTCACTCCAATTTATTTGCATATCATGGCATCACTTCCCTGATGTCATGGGCCTCTTTGAGAATGAAGAGCAAATAACAACAATGCACAAAATCGTCAATATTAGATTTATTAATGCTGGGGATACGTTGGGGATAGAAGACCAATAACAAAATAGTTGCTGTCTCAAGGAACTAATGTTTTACTTGGAGAAATACAAAGTTAATAAATATTTATACATTTTTTTAAGTAGAAAAATATATAAATGCTTATAGATGAAAAAATGTGTATAAGTATTTCTTGATTAAAAAGTAGGTAAGTACATAAAGACATAAAAGGAAACATGATTTAATGATTAGATAACCATTCTCAAAGTCAGAAAGACTTGGATTCAATTCAGTCATGTGACTATAGGTTAGTCACTCAACAATTGTAGAGAAAGTGCTGATTTGAATTTGTAAAGGGTATCCGACACATTATAGCCCAAATATGTGTTCTTCCTTTATTCTCTTCCTTGGTATTCCCTCCCTCTATATTCTTTTTAAAGAAATATTATATAATTTGCCCTAAATTTATGCAAAACTATTGAAGTGTGATGTCATTTAGGTCAAATTAGATTACATAAATTCAAAAAACCCTAACTTGGTCTAATCTCATTCCCCAAATTACTAAATTTGCATATTTATTGCTCCTAGGGCATTTTTCTTTTCATCAGCTCTAATTGCAACCAGAATTTATGACTTGGGATCTCTTTAAATCCTAATGCAATAGCCAAGTACTTAGGGCCTGGAACTTTGCCACCCTGCTTACAAAGAGATCCTCAGCAGATTAGAATTGAAAAAAAAACTAAGGGTCTAGTTGCTTTTTATTTCATGCTTAGTTTTTGTTGTGTGTGTGTGTGTGTGTGTGTGTGTGTGTGTGTGTGTGTGTTTTTCCTATGGGGTAGTACTTGCATACATTCCCAACAAACTCCATTGCCAAATGACATCGAGGAAAGAGTATTTATAGCTCCCTAATTGAAAATGTGCATTTCCATTTCAATTTAAGCCCTCTCCAATGACCAAATTCAAATGGAATCCAAGAAATCAGGGTTCCTTCTTTAGCGACACAACTTACAAACTATGATTTAACAAAGTCCTGATTGTGAAGGAAAAACTAGACAATCTCTAAGATCTCTTCCAGCCTTCAAATTCTGTTCCTATGATTCTTTGATTCTTAAAGAAAAGGTTTTTCCCCCTAATTTCTTTTTGATTATCAACAACAAAGTAATTGTTTTTCCCATCCAACATTCAAATGTTTGAATAGGATAAACTGAGTGAAGGCCTCTCCATTAGGATGTGGCTTTGACTTATGCCCTAATTGTGACTTATACTTTGCAAAAACAAGTTGATCTATATTAAAAAAGCTACAGATGTTCTATTGTCTTGGGTGAACATTTCTCCTCCTGTTCCCTCCACTTTTAATTAGCATTTAAGTATTTGATGGGTAAAGAGTTTGTTATTTACTAGTATTTTTTTGTTTGTAGAATAAATTTTCCTCATTTAGAGTGTAAGCCTGGACACCCTTCGACAATGGGAGAAAAGGTGGGGGTGGGTGAGAGGAGGGCTTTAGAGTCTATATAATCTTGTGTTTTGTAGTTTGTACTTTGCACTCCTCTACTGACACCTTGTCTGTTGGGAGTTGCCCTTTCTCCAGAGATCTTAATTAAATCATTTTTTGCTTTTTATCTCGAGTCTCTGATTTTAATTTGGGTGAGGGTCACTGTCCCACACACATTATTATTAGACACTGGGGACACAAGACCAATAACAAAATAGTTGCTATCCTCAAGGAGCTAACTTTTTACTTGGAGAAATGCAAAGTAAATAAATATTTATAGGTTTGTTTTTAAGAAGTAGATAAATATATAAATACTTATAGATGAAAAAATGTGTATAAGTATTTCTAGATTAAAAAGTAGGTAAATAAATAAATACTTATAGATAAAAAGTGAATAAACATTCAATAGATAAGTGCAAGTAGACCCAAAGTACATACAAAGTAATAATATTTGGAGAAGGAATTAGTATTAGGAAGGCTTCAGGTAGCAGGTAGATTTAAAACTGGATTTTGAAAGAAGCTAGAGATTCTAAGGCACAAAGGTAGTGAGGGAATACATTCCAGTGCAAAAGCTTAGAGATGGAAAGTATGATGTCTTATACAAAGTACAGAAAGAAAGTCAATTTGATTGCAGAAGGGGAGAATAAGATTATGAATAATAATGCAATGCTGGAGAAACTGAGGTAAGATAGAGATTAGAGAGTTTTTAATATTTTATTTGGATTTCTTAGAGAGAGAAATTTTATGGAACCAAAGGATCCATTTTGGTCCCAGGACTGCTATCTCAAAGCATTCAGCAGCAGCAGCAGCAGCTTCAGCTTTAGCAGCAGCAAGGAATGTGAGTTTCCAATGAAATAGATATGTTTCCATAGTTCATGGTAGACAAAGGCAGGGGTGAAGCATAAGCATTGGTAAATGAGGGGAATTTCCAGCAAGGGCCATCAATTTGATTCTACCAGGTTGAGGGTAGGACCATAAATTCTGATAAACTGGGAATAGTTGGCTAGAGACATAAAGTCTGGAACTTAGAGATAGAGAATACCAATTAAGTATCTGAGATAGGACATCTAGAGTTTTATCTTTTGCAATGCCAGAGTGTCCCACTAAAGCCCTAATTGTCTCAGTTCTAATGGTCAAGAAGCAGAGTTGCAACCAGGGGGATTGAGGCAGAACAACTTAGGGAAACTGAAGCAGGACAATTTAGGGAAACTGAGGCAGGACAATTAGGGAACTGTGGCACAACAGAAACAAATATAAGCTGGAAAAAATATCTATATTTTGATTCCAAGGCCAATACATTTTATAATATACCATATGGTTCTTTGATTATAATAATGTTTAACTAGTTTTTTGTATAATATTGTACAACTACAATATTGTATAACCAAATAATAACAAGAATATTGTATAACCAAAAAATAGATGGAATTTTCTAGAAGTGTTGTGGATATTCAAAGGCAAAGCATCTTAACAACTGGATTTCAGTCCTCCAGCTGCAAAATCATAAATCATTTTTAGAATTTAAAATGAATTGAGCCTGAGATGCTTCCACTAACTGAATACTGTTTCAGAAATCAAACTAAAGGATACAGAGGTGGAGCCATAGGTGAAGATGAGTCACAATTATCTTTGGAGAATAACTGATACATCATGGAAAAATATTTGATATATTTTATTGAAAGAAAACATACACATACAAACTCCAGTCAATGTTATTTCTTGTGTAACCTTGTGTAACCTGGGCCTTGTGTAAGAGATAAGTGGGTGAGGAGCTGCTCTTTTCTGAGGAAATGGGGTGGTAGGGAAGATTGCCTTGAAGGCCAATTTTGCAGCAGAATTTCAGGGTTATTGGAATAAAAATTAAAGCTCATGTGCACATATTTTGGATGAACATTTGCTAATCTTTTTCTTTTTTTCCTTTTCTGTCATCATGAAAATGATTTTGGCTGTAGATAAGTAAGATGTACCAAAGTTTGTGAATTCTATCCTTCCCCCATCAATTTGGAAACCCACAAATTTTTAATAAGCATAATTCAGTTAAAAATAATCAGGTTTAAAAACTGCTAAGCTGCTACTTTCAAAATGCACTATATTTGTTTTTCTTTTTCTTTTTTGCTTTTTTAATGACACAAATAATGTCATTCAAAATAACAGTTACAATGATCATGTCATTCAAAACAACAACTACTTGTTTCTTTGTGAATTTCATGGCCTTTCAACACTCCTAGAATATCTATAATAGACTTTTCCAGAATATTCTAGGAAATATTTTGTCCTAAGAAGAGAAGCCTTCTCATAAGTAACAGAAAAGGCCAAACTGGACCAGTAATCTCCCCCCACATACACCATTTTGCATTCAGATAATTTAGAATAGTTTTAACAAGTCTGGCAGAAATGTCCCAGGAGGGTCTATAATGTAGGTGTTAAATGTGGGACTATCCCAATAAATACATATAAAGATTGATGAGGCAGATTTAGACTAGAACCAATCTAGGGATGGAATGGGTAATCTTGGAAGGAAATATAACCTAATCTAGAGGTCTCTTAAGGATTCTGGTCCACATAGGAAATTTGCAGCATGGCAGCAATTTGGTCAGGACCAAGGAAAACCCAAATCAGAATGAACAGAAAATAGAGAACTCTTTAGTTTCACTTTCTGCTTGCTCTCTGAATAGGTCAGAAGCCTCCTTTTCATACTGATCTCCTTGGACCAGAGATAAGCCTAGCTCAAATCAGATGCTTAAGTCTATACTTAAATAAATTGTACTGAGCTACCCCAGAATTATTGCAGATACTAGGGTTCATATCAAGAAGTAAGTTCTATGGTGACTAAGTACTTTGGCTTCATTTCAGGATGCTCTTGGTGACAGCCCTCAAACTTCCACTTTTAGATTGGAAAACATTTAAAACAAAACATTAAAATGATGCATCTCCCTAGTGCTGGCATCTGTAAGGATCTCGGCAAACCAGTCATCTGTTGGTGCTTTAGATACTGAGATATAAGATGAGTATAAAATAATCAAGGAAGCAAATAAAATGAATAATTTAATTTAATCATAAATAATCTGCTAATTTACCTTAGCAGAGAAGTGTTTCCAAAATATTTCTTAAATCTTTTGCTGAACATCTGTGCTTCATGTGGGTGGACATGAAAAAAACAAATAAATTCATCATTGCTGATTTATTACTGTTGGCTAAAAGTTTATAATGCAATTATATTTTGAAAAAATGTATCACAGGACCAAACACATAGCACAATCTATTTCCTGATTAAATGTAATCATATTATTTAGCATCTCACTGAACATATGATGCCATTTTTCTAATAATTGAATTAATATTAATTGTATTTACATAAAATACTTCTGAGATATGCTTCACTGAAATTCTCACACAAACCAAAGAATATTTGACTACACATCTATTGCTAGCATGTGGATCTAAAGAATAACCTCCTGTTTCCTTATTAGAGATGATAGCCTTGAAATACTGATTTAATTTTTAATTTTTGATGTCTATTGTTTTTATATCACTTCCATGTCTCCATATATCCAGAGAAGCATCACTTGTTAACAAAGAAGAAGAAAAATTCAACAAAATTAACCAACTCCTTGACCAATTCCAACATTACTCACAATAGTCTACATTTGTGGTCTGCCATCTCTGCAAAGAAGAGAGGGATATGTATTCTCGTATCTCTTTTTGGGGGCCAGTCTTACACATCATAATTTCACAGTACCAATTTTAACTAAATGACTGACAAACTGTTACAATCCATCATGGGAACAAGTTGAACCAAAACTGATGTTGTTGTGATGTTTCATGTAAACTCAGGCTTCATCATAATAATAAACAAACAAAATCCTGTTTATTAAAATCCTCTGTCTAGAATTTGAAGTCTTGGCTCCAAACTATCTTCCCTGTCTTATTATACATTTGTCTCCTTCCTGGTGTTCTGAGGTCTCAAACTAGATTTCTTGTTACTCCTCATATATGACATGCTAATTAATAGCCATCAAAATGCCTTTGTATAGATTGTTTTCCTGTCCTGGAATGCACTCCCTTGTCCCTCTCCCTCTCAAAACTTAACTAAAATAATACTTTGTAACACAAGGACTTGTACCTACTAGTACCCCATCCTCAAAGTGATATTGTATCTGTTTTGTATGTAGACATATACATCTAGGTTACCTCTTTGAAGAAAACTTAACCTTCTTCAAGGCAGGGAATGTTTCATTCTTGTATTTGTATCCCCACCATCTAGAACAATGTCTGGCATATAATAGGTATTTAGTCAAAACTTGTCAATTGTTTTGGAGACTAACAACCTAGAATTATTTCAACTTTTTCTTTGCTTTATTAGCTCTGTTTTATAATAGTATTATTTTATACGAAGCTCTGGTGAAGTATTTAGTTGGAAGCATTTTAAAATATTATTTAAAATTTGGCTTATCTAAAGATAACTTCTCTTTTTAAACAAATTTATATCATAATGGCATATTATGCCAATATCTCGTTGGTATCTATAATTGGAAGGGGTTTCATAGATATCTAAATTTCATTTTGAGTAGCTAGGTGATGCAATAGATAGAGTACCAGTCTTGGAGTTAGGAGTATCTAAGTTCCAACATGACTTCAGACATATGCTATTTGTGTGACCCTTAACCTTATTTTACAGATGAGTATTCTCATCTTTAAAATGAGCTTTAAAATGACCCAAAATGGAGTCACGAAGAGTTAGACACAATTGAACAACAAGCAACTCAAAACAATGTCACTTTTCTGAGAGTAAAATGTTTTATAGGCTCTAAAGCCACATATAAAAGCTAGCTAGTGTTGACTTGGTTGGGATATCTTGTCAAATAATTCATAAAAAATTAGGTAGAGTGATTGAAGTCAGGAAAAGTTGGGCTCAAATCCTGCTTCAGACACTTACTAACTTGTTATCTGTGTGCCTAGGCAAGTCATTGAATGCACAGGCTTGTTACAAAGATCAAATGAAATAATGTATGGAAATCTTCAAAATTTAAAGCACTATATAAGTCCTAGCTATTATTTATTATGCCTAAAGTTAGTCTTCACCTTAACTACTCATGCTTTTTCTCTTCCTGACTCAACTCAATAGATTTAGGAAGCTGACAATCCTGTTTACACAATTATATTGATTATTATATTCTTACTTGATAAAAGTATGAGGCCATAGAATATTTTGTTAAATGATGCATAAGTATGCATATGGGGAGAAAGGCAGAGTAAGGTGGAGCTCTATCCCTTACATATATAAATACATACATATATGTGTATAGTATGTATATAAAGATACACATAAAAACAAACAAACCCTGAAATGTTTAAATAGTAGAGGTGGAGCAAAAATTGTCCTCAATTACCTAATAATTTTGACTACAAGGCTTATCTAATTCCACTCACTTTGAAAAGACATGTGAAAAAGTAACAGTAATAATGAGAATAATAAGGATGATGATTATGATAAATCTAATTGTACAAGCATTCATTCAATATCTACTATGTACCAGATACTATGCTAAAGCTAGTGATACAAAGACAAAAATGAAAGCATCCCTGCCCTGAAGTAGCTGGTGTTCTCTGGGAAGACAATAAGTATGAATGTACATGTAGACATTTAGCCATAGAAATGTATATTGATAGAGACCTATATACAAATACAGATATGAATACAGATCTATACGTAAACTGTGTGTGTGTGTGTGTGTGTGTGTGTGTGTGTGTATGTGTGTGTGCTGGTAAATGTTTAATAAAAAATAAGAAACACTTTAAAGTTTAATATGCATTATTAACATTTTCTCCATTTCTTTCTTAAGTCTAAACAATAAATAAAACCTAAGCTTTGTCCACTTATGAAATAGGATATGAGTCTAGAAGAGTCAAGTTCTCTAGGATGGTGTGACCCACTGATGAGAAAAGGAAAATTGTCTTGAATTTCATGAGCTGGTAAGAGATATAAATGAGAGAGCTAGAGACAAAGATAAGAGACATATGTGTGTGCTGTGTTTTGTGTGTGTGTGTGTGTGTGTGTGTGTGTGTGTGTGTGTGTGATAGAGAGTTGAGGGAGACAGAGAGGCAGAGAGAGAGATACAGAGATAAAGAGAGACAGAGATGCACAGAAATAGAGAGAGAGATACTAGACAATTTAGTGGAGAAACACTAGCAAGTAAAAGTCAGGAACAATCTTATCTAAGAGATTTGAAAGAAATTAAAAATACTTAAAAGTGAAGGTGAGGAAAAAGTGCATGTCATGTTTTCTGGAAATGTTTGCACAAAGAAACAGAGTAAGAAAACCAGCATGGCTCAGTTGAGTGTATAATAAGCCTGGAAAGATAGATTGGAGCCAAAATTATGAAAAACTTTATATGTCAAACAGAGGAATTTGTGTTTGATCTTGGAGTGAAAAAGCCACTGAAGCTAATTCAGCAAGAGAGAGTCTTTATTCTACATATCATACATATACTTTAGGAATATCATTTTGGCTGTTGTGTAGAAGATGAATTGTAGAGGAAAAGTACTTGATGATGGTCAGACTTCACATTACTATAGAAATATAAGATTTAAAAAAGCACTTAGCCTCATGAGTGGCACAATTCTGGAACCTTCATTTTAAATAATAAGGAAACTGAAGTTCAGAGAGGTTAAGAGACTTGCCCAACATCCTCTAGCCAATAATTGGTAGTCTATCCTAGATAGCCTGACTCCAATTCTAATGATGAAGTTTGAATCTCCTCAATTCCTGGTGGTGAGGAGGTTAGTGGCAATAAGAGAGCTGTTTAAAATTCCCTTTTAATTGGCCACAGGTATTAAAGTAAAAGAATTCACTTGTTCTCAAATTATTAATTGCAAAATGAAAGTTTATTGTTGAATAGAAACCAGTTTGCTAAGGGACTGACTTCTATAGTGGCAAAGATATTAGGGAAATAGAATTTGGCACTGAGAATGCTTTCTCAGCAGGCAGAAGGATCCTAGCAAATTGCTTGGGCCTTCTGCAAGGAGCTGAGCTGAAGGAAGCTGTTATATGGGCATCTTGGTGGGAGCTGGGACAGCCCAAGTTGATCAGACCAGGATTCTCGATTGAATGAGAATTTAAAATATCAAAAAGATCTATGAGAGTTGATTTGCCCTGAATAGTGTTACTTCTCTCATCCTGGGAGGATGGGCCCTGTCTCTAGACTCCTTGGAGCCTGGTCTCTGAGATCAGAAAAGGGGACACAATAAAGGGAATCTTAAAAGGAATACAGTTTTAATAAAGGGAAGAGTTTCCCTCCCTCTTCACTAGCACTATTGGGTAACTGAGTGAGTGTGGGTGATTGTAACTTACTCTCTTTCCCTGTCAGAAGAAACTATTATAATTCTATTATCAGATAATTCCCAGATTATCTAGGAAGGAACTCTTTAGCAACTCCCATTATCCATCCCCTAACCTGGTTATCTTCAAACAACTTTTTGAAATATTGAGTAGCATATTTTTAGACAGGTTTGAGAACATCTGCCAAGTGTATTCAATCTGGCTCAACTTCCTCACCTTTGAGCTAACTGGCACTTCCTCTCCTCCTTAATCTGTCTCACCCCTCCATCTTGAGTTTGTGCCTTTACACCTGGGAAATCCTCAATGCTATTTTTCTGCTATAAAAGATCTATTTATGATAAAAAAATCTTTGTTAAGCTCTCTTCAGAACTAAACGCAATATGAGGTATTCTCTCTCTCTCCCTCTCCCTCTTCTTCCCCTTCCTCTCTCTCTCTCTCCCTTTCCCCCCTCCCCCTCTCATAGTGCCTTCCTTCTAATAGTGTCATTCTCCTTACTCTAGCTAACTCTGGTCAGTGTAACCTGCCAGATAATGACTTTTTCCCACCTTATGGAGTATTTCCTTTTTCCTGGTTAATTGTGAGTTTTTCCTGGAGAACATTTTTTTTTTCCTTTAGACTATCTGCTCTCCCAATTCTTTCATATTTAGTATTTCTGGTGTCTACTGTATCCCATCATTTTGTCTGTAACTTATTCCCTAAATAAATCTACCTTTTGTCAAAGAAAACAGCCAATGTGAATTTATCCCATGATTTTTTTGAACTAGGTGACATCACTGAAGAGATACTGATTAATATCAGCATGGCCAACGCAAGATCATGAGTCTGGTCACATTTTCAACGACTATATGTTTTTCAAAAACTATATTCAAGACTCATTTTTTAAAGTTCTATTATTTCAGATTTTGATTTACTCAAAATTTCTCTTTATTGTTTTCTTACATTATTCAATAGAAACTATCAAATTTATATAACTTTTGCCTTATCCAAAATTATTCTTTGTTCATCACCAAAGTGCTTGATGAGTTGTTGTTTTTATTTTATTTTATTTTAGCTAGGATGAACATCTTTATAAAATGTATAGGGGATAAGCAATTCATAGAGGTTTTTCTATAGTAAGTATCTATTTGGGGACAAAAAATCATCTATATACTATTAATCTTTCATCACTTAGAATGTATTTTGAACCCCAAACTGATGACAAAATGGGAAGATTAAATGAGATTTGGTGACACCATGCCATCAAATTCTGGGCTGCAAAATGACCTGCAGCTTTCTCAAGACATTAAGATGTTGGCAAACAACCAAATTCCTATGTAGACAAAGCAATGAATGTAAATGAGACATCTTTTATTCATGATACTTTTCTGCAATGAGGATTTCATCCTTGGACTCAAAGAGAACAATGTAAAGGGTATTTTGAAGTTAATTTATCAACTACAAACACAGTGACCTACTCTACTCTATAGTTTTTCTTTGTTTTCAGAGTAAGGGAAAGAGGAGAGGAAAGGCAAATACTCTGATGTTTAGAATTAGTTCATCCCTTTATTATTCATATTAGCTACCAAATTCTCAGTAGCTTGTATTTGTGACTCATATATTAGACACTAATCCTGTAATACATCTCACTTTATAGGGAGCTGTTAATGGCATTCTGTGAGGATTAGAAAGAAACTAAGAATTTTAAAGTGGGAAATGAATTCAAAGGGATTTATAGACTCATTAAATTTTAGAGTTGACAGGATGACTGAGTTCATTTTGGCCAAAATACTCGTTGTATTTTTTAAAATGGATCCCCAAATAGGTAAGTTCACACAACTAAATAATGTTAAGATTAAAATTATTGGGTTTCCTCCCTCCCAAGCCTGTTGCAACTGGTTATCTACCAGTCCATTTCTCTATTTTTCAAGCAATATTATTCTACCTTCGGAATAAAATTATCGTTTATCTCAGTATAATCTTCTCCAGCAGCATGTCATTGTCAGCAATAACTCAAAACTTTAGGCAAAATGATATGTAGATATATGTCACTTCCTGTTATAATATGAACTCCTTAAAGGCAGGGACCATGTTTTTGTTTTATTTTGTATTTCTTTCTATCTTTGTATTCTTAGTAAATGTTTGTTGAAATAGCTATGGTCTTCATATAACTAAATAGGCCAAAAATGTTTGTGGAGACTCATAGACTATAATTTTAAGAGATGTGTATACAGAGCACCATTCTCTTGGGCACCTGCCCTGCAAGTTGTAGGATGCCCCTAAGCACTATGTAAGGTAAGCACACACACACACACACACACACACACACACACACACACACACCTCACAATAATATGAAAAACCTCAACAAACATACAGATAAGTACAATGTAAGGTAATTAGGAAAGGGTGTGAGTTTTAGCAACTTAAATTGGGGAGAGTTCATGGAAGAAGCACATTTGAGCTGAGCCTGGACTGAAGATAAGGATTTTAAGAAGTAGGGCAGATCATGCTTTTAGAATGGGAAATTCAAATTCCCATTTTATAAATGAGGAGACTGAAGCCCGTAGAGTTGATGTGTTTTGTCCAAAGTACTCAAGGCAGTAAAAGCAAGAACAGGAATTTGAGTCAGATTTTTTGAATGCCAGTTTCTTCATTGTCTTTTCACTGCACCAGAACATTGGGGATATCTATGCAAATCACACAAGCAGGAAACAGAACATTAAGTTCATGAAACAGCTAGTCCTCTGGTTTCAGTCATCTGGTTAGAAAATATTTATGTGCCCTGGCCCTGTGCTTTACTGTCCTAGAAACCCAAAGAAAATCAAAGTATGCTCCTTGCCCTTAAAGGGCTCTTATTTTAATGGGAGAAACAATATGTAAATATACAGTGAAAATGAAAAATAATTTCCAAGGAAAGATACTAACAGGTGCAACAACTCAAAAAGTCTCCTGCAGAAAGAGGAATTTGAGCTGAGTCTTGAAGATAGCCAGGGAAATAAGTGGTATAGGTAAGCAGGGAGAAGATCCTCGGCATGCTGGACAAACAGCTGAAACATGAGAGGGAAGGAAATAGAATTAGTGTTCTGAACTAAGAATAGCATGCAGACTAGTATGTATGAATTATAGAGAGAAGATCATATATCTGACAGTCTGAGAAAGAAATACTTGATTACTGATTGAATGATGAGGGAAAATGAGGTATCAAAACTCATATGAAGGTCATAAATTTGAGCAATTAGAAGAATGGTGGGGCCTTCAGTGGTTATAGGCAATTTTGGAAAAGGGAAAAAATTTTGAGGGATAAAAAGATAATGAGTTCTGTTTTGGACATAATGAGTTTGGGATATAGTTCATATTGTTCAAACATCAATTAGTGATGAATGACTGAATTTCAGGAGAGGGAGACTAGGGCTAGGTATATCTATTAGAAAGCATCTTAATAGAGATGATAGTTGAATCTATTGGAGGAGATGAGATTACCAACTGAGGAAAGAGAAGATGACTCATGACCTTCAAGCATTAGTTGAAAGTATTTATGTAGGTGCTCCAGAAATTTCTAAAGCAATTCAGACTATCTGTAGATCAGCCTTAGGATCCCTCTCTGCCCCAGTAGCTCCCTATCTCTCATGAATGAGGAAGGAGGGCTAATTCATCATATATTTTCTTGTGCCATTGGTTCTTCAGTGGCTTGGTTTTAATTATCTTTCCATTTACTTTGTGGCAATCATCACATATATCAGAATGCTTCATGTTTGGAACTTAACAAAGTACCTAGTACATAGTAGATATTTAATAAATGGTTATTGATGTTGATATTAGAGAATAAAGAATGAGAGTATTAAGTATCAAAAAGAAAAACCTGTTTGTCACTTTTTCAAAACATCCATTTAACCACATACATACAGGCACATATACACACTTTTACACAAATGCATTTTTCACACTGCTAATTTGTTATATTAGAAGAATTACTATTTCTGAAGTCAGATGACCTAGATTGAATTACTGCCTCTGAAACTTGCTACTTAAACTCCCTGTGCCTTAGTTTTCTCATCTATAAAATGAAGGAGTTGGACTATCTGACCTCTGAGACCCATTCCAGATCTAGATCAACTAAAAAAGTCAAAATTTATATCTAAACCAATGTTAAGAAAATGTAACCTGCAGGAGCTTCTGTGTGGAAATTGTGAAGAATTCATCAACAAGAACCAAATAATGACCTCTTGAAATGAATATTTGATGATCATTCATTTTCATTTCCAAATAATTCATCAAGTTCTTCACTAAGATGGGAGTTCTGTTTAATAAAAATCACACTGTAAAGGATAATGTATTTTGGGCTGTTCCCAGAGTTATTGAACTGTTAATTAAACATAGATCAGGGCCTGGTTACATACCCTGGTAAGACTTATCTCCCCCTTGGGTTTGAAGAGCACAGCAGGTCATCCTGTTCAACGCAGCCTCTCATGCAACATTAAAGACTGTCATTATTCCCACTAAATTCTTTGGGTTTCTTTCAAGTTTGCTGAAAACTAAGACTGCTTAAATATAAGTTGATCACTCTGAACATTAGCACTATCATAAAACAATAATTAGCAGCTCCCAATGACTGGGTGAAATGTTCTATCTTTCTTGATGATCTATATTCATTCATGAATAAAGAGGCACTTTAGGATAACGAGACATTTTTTTAATGAGAAAGATGTCAGAAAGGATAATAACAAACTGAGCTGCTAAAGGCATTAAAACTTCCTAAAATGGCTAATGAAGTCTGAAAATCTGTCTAATTCTTGGGGAAATGAGTTTTTTCTGTAAATGAGTCTTCCTTTGAGTGACTTGATCGACCTCGTTTTTTCAGGGTGAGATGGAATAAGACATTTTAATTTTGATGTATGCATGGCTAGAGGCAAAGTGACAGCAGATAAAGGCGTAGGTCTCAAGTCATGAAGCCCAGAGTTCAACTCTAGACCCTGAAACTTCTTACCATGTGACCCTGGTCAAGACTTCAAATTTGTGTTTATCAGGAAACTCTCAATTACTAAATCATTAAGGAGTTCTCACATGGGAAGATCTTAGGTGATTTTTTTTTTCTTTGTGGGCCTATCGAATAGAAAATTGAACATGGAATCAGGAAGAGCTGAGTTCAAATACAGATTCAGGTACTTACTTGCTTTGTGACCCTAAGTAATTCATTTACTCTCTCAGCCTCAGTTTCTTCATTTGTAAAATGAGGGTAAAAATAGCACCTACCTCCTACAGTTAATAGTGTGGATAAAATGATATGATATTTATAAAGTTCTTTGCAAATCTTAAGGTGCTATATAGTGGGGGGAGGAGAAGGTGGTGTTGTTTTGTTGTTGTTGGTTTATCCCAAATATTCATTTTAATGAACAGAGTTAAAACAAGTACTAGTTTAAATTCACATTAGTTGGCATAACATTTATTTTTAGGATCTTGATTTTGTCTCTTGAAAGGAGATTATATGAGTAGGAGGCAATATGGTAAAGTGGAAAGCAAATTGTATTTGGTTTGAAGACCTGGATTCAAGTTATAGTATGGCATTGGGCAAGTCATCTAATATCTATGGGCATCAGTTTCCCCATCTGGCAAAATCAGTTAAATCTACTAGATGAGATCTGAGATCTTTTTCACTTCTATCTATGAATTTAAATTCTTAGAAAAGTCTTTTTAAGATTTCTTACAATTTTCTTCCTAAAAGAAATCATTTCTTACTTCAAATTAAAAAGCAAAGCTATTGTTGAGTCACTTCCAATTGTCTTATAAATTTTGTGCACATTTTGTCTATTAGTGAGAAAAAATTTTTGTTTTTAGAATTTTCTTGTAAGTTTTCCCCCTCAATTTATGTTTTTACACACACACACACACACACACACACACACACACACACACACATATATATTTCTAATCACTGATGAGAAGAAAATGATGGTAATTTAGGCTTTACAGTTAAACTGGGCTGTAAAAAACTTTTCTATCTTCCCATCATCATTTGTAGTCTTTCCTTTCCTTCAAGGTCTAAATAAGGTACAGAGTTTTCTCTGAAGCTTTCCCTGATCTCTTCTTGATTGTATCCCATTCTCTAATGGGAAGCAATTAGAAGTGGATACAGAATTCCACCTGGAGTGAGAAAGATCCTAATTCAAATATAGCCTTAGACAACTTACTAGCTGTGTATCTTTGGGCAAGTTACTTTACTTCTGTCTACCTCAGTTTCCTCAACTGTAGGGATAATAATGACACCCATTTTCCTTCCTTCCTTCCTTCTTTACTCCCTCTCTTCCTTCTCTTCTTTTTGTCCTTTTCTTTCTATCTTCCTTTCTTCCTTTGTTCTTTCTTACCTTCCTCTATTCCTTCCTTCTTTCCTTTGTTCCTCCCTCCCTCCTAATTTCCATTTCTTCCTTCCTCCTGTCTTTTCTTCTTTCCTTGCTTTCTTCTTTACTCCCTCTCTTCTTTCTTCTCTTCATTTTCTCCTTTCTATCTTCCTTTCTTCCTCTATTCTTTCTTTTCTTTTCTTCTTTCCTTCTTAGCTTCCTCTATTCCTTCCTTCTTTCCTTTCTTCCTCCCTCCCTCCTTATTTTCATTCCTTCCTTCCTTCCTTCCTCCTTTCCTTCCTTCCTTCTTTCCTTCTTTTTCTCTCCTTCCTTCCACCATACTGAGGGTAACAATACCAAATCTATAAGGACCCTTAGAATTCACATAAACAAGACAGACACAAAAGGAAAGTTTTAGAAGAAGAATGATACCTTTCTAAACTAATCACTATCATTCAACCAAGGAAAGTGAAGCACCAAGGGATCAAAAATATCACAGAACTGGTTAAAAATTACTTTGGTGATAAATGCTGATCAAACTGGTAAAGACAAAGAGATTCAGATGAATATTGTCCCCACCTCACTACCAAATTGGAGGGCACAACAGGCATTGTAGATTTCACAACAGTAAGATACATTTTCTATGTTAAATGTGAGCTGAAGGAATAACCAAAATAATTCCTTACTTTCATTTCATCTTTTGCTTCTTCACCAAGAACCAACAAAACACTTAGCTGATGAGAACCTATCTTCTATAAAATGAGTTCACTTAGGGTAGCAAACACTGTAAAACTTGAAGCTGGCAATTTAGCAAATTGGGACTTCACAGGAAATGTTTATTTATCCCAAGAGAGGCATTACAGCCTTCTGCATCCAGGAAAGTGATACAATATGTAGTTGAACATTCAACAAAATCCACATGTCAGCTGCCCCCATATGTGGGTATTCAATACATTCTCCTAGACATTTAGTAGCCTCGTGGTGATACTGTAAAATGGCTCAAAATAAAAATAAAATAAGATAGACCAAAATATAAAGAAAAGAAAATTGACCAATGAATATGGACATTGTGATAATAGAAATGTAGTTCCAAAGATTGATACTATATATATATATATATATATATATATATATATATATATATATTACACATACACATATATATGTATGTATGTGTGTATATATGTATGTATATACATACATATTTAGAGAGAGACAGAGAGAGATACATGCATATATACATACACCAAGGAACATAAGGGAAAACTCACTAGCCAGTAATCCAAGCAACAACCCTACAGCATGGTATTGTGAAAAGGTTCCTAGATTTGGAGTCAAATAACACAAGTTCTACCATCATGGATCTCAATTTCTTCATCTGCAAAATGAGAGCGCTGGCTCAGATGGCCTCAAAGGTTCCATATGCTTCTAATTCTAAGCACCTATTACCCAAGTATAAAATATTTCAAAGAATCCTTCCCTGGCCTTCAAGGTTAGCACATTTTTGAAAAATAAGGAAAGCCCAACAGCTTTCATTTGTGTTTTTCCAGCCCATGGTGTCTTGTTAAAAGACAAACCCTGAACATCTCAAGCTTTGAAATCCATTTCTGATTTAATATAATCGTTTTATCATCTGGAAGAGCATAACAGTAAAATACATCCTAAATATTGGCTTAACCACTCAAAAGCTGTGCCAGCTCGCTTCAGAACATTAACAGAGCAAAGGCCCAAGAAAGTGTGTCTCCTGTAATAGGCCTCTCTCTGCACAGCTAAAACTGCCTTAATAGAAATCATGGCAAAGGAGGAGAGAGAGGCATCTGCAAACCATGAAGCTTATTAAACAAATTTGTTTTCAAAGTCAAGTACTTTTGGTACCCTCAGTCCTAATTAATGCCTCACTCAGATGCAACCTCATAGCTAACATTCACTTTCTTAATCTGAGCCATATGTTGCTTCCATCACTGTAATGACATTAATGAAAATTATTTTTTGTACCAATATTTTTATTCCAAAAATGTATCTTCCAGATTTATGCTTAGTGCCGAGAGCAATGAATGAGAAAAATCTCTGTAGGAAATCATGCATTTTGCTGCTTTTCTTTTCCTCTGTGTTTTTCCCCCACAACATCATTAGGGCACAAAAAAGAAACAACATGAAATGTATGGACTTCTGAAATGTTGTAATTCTGAGTCAGTTATTTGTTTTTAGTAAACCTGACACTAATTGGGATCTCCACATTAAAAAAAAACAGAAATTGAAAAACTACTTAGTTCAACATACTCTTATTAAATGTTTACCTTGTACACAGCACTGTGATATAGTCTAAGAATACAGAGACAAAACTAAACTCTGTCCTTGATATTCTTATATAGTGTGAGTTAACAAAAATAATAACTGAACACCATACTTATCAAGATTTTTGTAATGTGATACAAAAGAAAAAATAAGAAAACTATGTATATGAAAGGTAATTTTCACATTTCTTTTGGAACATAAGATGTATTGCAGTTTGCATTAAGGCTTAGTAAATATTTAACATTTTCTTTTACAGCCAAAATCTTAAAGCAAATATCCTTTCCCTTTGTTAAACAATAGTAGGTATCTGTTTCCTACTTAATCTATTTCCTTTATAAATGGGAATTGTAAACAGAAATATGCAATCACTTCCTCATGTTAATATATTTGGAATAAAAGAATTTGAGACCTATTCCAACTTGTGGAGGTTAAGAGGTTAAGTCATCTGCTCAAGGTCACCCAACTAGCTAATGTAAGAGTTAGGGTTACAAATTGGAATTCTCAGGCCAAGGATCTCACTATCCAAGGTTACATGTCCTTGCAAAATATACACAACAATGTATGCTGTTTGTTCCTGTATTAAAATGCAATTAAAAGATAAAAGCCAGCAGTTTAAAAAATCTGAGCCAGCAGCCAACTACTAGTCATATCCTTCAAAGATTTACTCATCACAATTCAAAGATAGTTATGTATGTAAGTATTAGGGATGGGAGTATGACAGACACTAGTCACTATTTCAAGCCTTTGGTATGTATTTCATGTAGAAAATACTGCTGCTAACAATCAGTCAATATGATCAAAATAAAATAAAACTGGCTGTAAATACCTTGGAAATAAATGCTCTGCTTTTAAGATTAAAATGTGACTATCATAGAAATTCATATGTACATTATGAAACAAAAAATAAATTGTGGCAAATCATTCCAATTGCTATAATTCATACAGCACTGCAAAGATTTCATTGTTTCTCCTTTTTATCCTTATTCACATAATCCATGTTTACTGATCTGCAGTAAAGTAGGTATGCACTATATTTATTAGGGAAAAGGAGCTCACCCAGCCAAAAAGAAGGATTCATTCATGATCCGAATGCAATGGCCTTCATTATATTCCAGCTTGCTTATAAATGACTGATGGAGAGTTAGCAGATGGTGTTTTCTTTCACCCTTTGCCTTCCTCTCATTTAGTTATTTTAACTTAGTTTTGTGCTGAGGCCTTGATGCCTCCTCAGCAGTTATATTCAGGCAACTACTTTCTATTATATTGACATAGCTGCAACAAATTTCCCATGTTCTGAATCCTAAATTCAATGTGCAAACAATATGGTAGAGATCATTAGTATTAGAGAACATGCTTTAAAAAAATAAGCAACATTAGAGGTCATAAAATAACATGGAACACTTGGAGGAGAAAACAAAAAAACAGAAAAAAAAATGAGACAGCATGAAGACTACTCTCTGACACCTTCTTGATGTATAACCTTAAGCAAGACATTTTACTTTTTTCAAACTTGGTGTTCTCATCTCCAAAATGAAAGGGTTGGGTTAGATGATGATGAAGAGTCCTTTCTGCTTCCAAACAGATCCAGGTACAAATCCTGCCTCTGGATACTTGCTAGCTATGGGCAAGGCATTTCACCTCTAAGACTCAGTTTTCTCACTTATAATCTGAAGGGCTTGTGATAGATCTCTGAGGTCTTTCCCAGCTCTAAACTAATGACCCAATAGATGTATGATTATTTTGAATATTTCATGTTTCTATAATGGAAGGAAAGTTGCTTTTGGCATCTTGGTTTTGAATAATAATAGGTTTAAACTAAAAGGATTCACACTTGGGCATATTGTTTCTTTGAAAAGCTGTTCCTAATAGCATAATATTGAATTCAACAAACATTAAGTACATATTGTGTGAAAAGAACTTTGCTAAACTGAGTTAGATCCAAAGAAAGAATTCTATTTTATCAACTTTATTGATGTTGATCTAGCTGCATGGCTTCCACTGAAAATTGCCGCAGTTTTTGTGAAGTTACCCTATGAAAAGACCCTTTTGTTATAGGATAGGTGGCTCTCCCTCACTCCATTTTATTACATCGGCAGGATTATCTCTCTTGGGGAAAAGTAGTTTGTAATTGATCAATTATGTTTGATGAAGATATCCTTCAGCTTTGCCTTCCCCTGGCTTATAGATTGCCAGTTTAACACACACACACACACACACACACACACACACACACACACACACACACACACACCAAGGAAATAGATCCAGAACTGGAATCTTAGAAAATGTAATGATTAATTAGGACTACTAGGATACACTTCATCAAATTTTTTTGTTGGGTCTAAATCAATCGCCCAGACTTTCAGGTTTGGGCTAGGATACAAATTGATTGAAAAAAAAGTAGGATAGATAAGGAAGGTGAATAGGAAAAACACCAAAACCCCTTATTAAAATCAACTGTATGCCAAACACTTGGGTACCAAAAACTTATTTCAAGTACTATGAGACAAAGAACAGGGAAAAAAACTGGTCAAAAAGCATCCTCCCTCTAAATCCTCTTGTAGTCTGGGATTCCAATCTGTTCTATTTATATCAAAAGTCACTAAACTATGATCTTCAGATGAAATCCACTTTAATACCTGTTCTTGTATTGCCAATAAGCTAAGATTGGTAGTTACATTTTAAAAATAAAGCTTTACTGAATTAAAAAATATAGACACCTTTTTTAGCTGGATCTTGTGGTATAATTTGCTGTCCCCTGGTTTATACTATGATATTATATATTAGTCTTCTGTTTGAAAGTTAAAAATAACAGGCAGAAGTCCTCCAAAATGTACCATATACAGGACATTTCCAAATTATAAGGAGTCTTTCTTCTTTTCTCTACAATAGATAGTATTTAGATTAATATAGAAATAAATTCTTTTTATATAGATGTGTTTAGTTCAGGGAAATTAAAAGCATTCAATTTTCTTGTAGGAACTCTCACAGTCTAAAGATATTGAAGACATGATTTAGGGCTTACCTACTGAATGTGATTTTTAGAGTGAGCTCTGTTCTTCACATTTCAATATTTAAATATAAAATGTTTGTGGATCCCAAAAATAAGGGCACTCCAGGTTCATCCCAGCCATATATTCTCATCCAATGCAATTGTCCATTTTCTCCCATAAATCCTCAGAAAAGCCAAGCAAACTTCCAGAAACTTTCTCTTACATCTTTTGTCCCTTCTTGGGCAGACTGTTTAAAAAACAAAAAAACAAAAAAGCTAATCCTTTTATGCTCCATAAATACCCCAACTCTTTTTTTCTGTTTATTTGCTATATCTCTACTATGCCATATATTTTACACCACATCCTACATACATCATTATTAATAATAGACACTTTTTGATATTATCAACCTGGAGCTAGAAGAGATCACAGAGGTCATCTAGTCTAACCCTTTCATTTTACAGATGACAAAATGAGACCAAGATCACAAAGGTAGGAAAATATCACTGTACAAATATGAGCTATTTTTGTGACTACTCTTTCCATGAGGTTTTCATGGTTTAATTTCTTTCTATTGCGCTAAACAAAAGTCATTTTAAAATCTAGATTATAAAGCTTAGAAGAGACGGATAAAATAGATGCTACTTTATATAATAGTTCATTTTTATGATGCATTTTAAGGTTTTCCAAATGTTTTACCTATAGTTGACCTTCACAACAACCATATGAGGTAAATAGAGCACAGGACTGGAAAGTCAGATAGATTTGAACTTTTCAATTGAGATTGCATTGGACTATTTTATGGAATTGGAGGAAATGTTAATGAAATTCATATAGAAAAAGAAACATGAGATTTTTTTTCTGCTGAGGCAATTGGGGTTAAGTGACTTGCCCAAGGTCACACAATTAAGAAAGTATTAAGTGTCTGAGGGTGGATTTGAACTCAGGTCTGCCTGACTTCAGGGCCACCACTATATCCACTGCACCATCTAGCTACCCTACAGATAAGATTTCAAAAGGATGCTTTGAAAGGAAAAAGAAAAATTGATGAAGGGAAATTATCTCTACTAAATTTCAAATGATATTATTAATTATCAATTACTTCAGTTGTTTGTCTTCCCATCCTTCAAAAATACTTTTTATTTAGAATATTAAGTAATATGAGTATTTACTTATTTGTGAATATGTTGTTTTCCCCAGTAAAAAGTAAGTTTCTTGAGAGCTGCTTCATATTCCTCCTTACACCCAAAGCATACACATTTATAATTTACAACCCAGACTATTAATATCCTAAGGTCATGGTCATTTGACCACAGTCCACCCCATCTCCTGCATTCTTGAAACCTATTATTTGTGTCTTTGTATTTCCAATGTTGAGTACAGTACATAATCCCTGCAAGGCACTTAATCAGTGCTTGAGTATAGTTGAGTTGAGTTGAGTTGAATTTGATTTCATTCAGGAAGCCCCCAAATAGACAAATAGAAATGAGTCCCAGGGACAGTTAGGGGGTGCAGCAGATAGAGCATCAGCCCTGAAATCAGGAAAACATGAGTTCAAATCTGGCTTCAGATACTTAACGCTTCCTAGCTGTGTGATCCTAGACAAGTCACTTAATTGCAAGTTGCCTCAGGGGGGAAAAAAAAGAAAGAAAGAAATGAGTTTCATACCATCAGCAAGTACTGAATTCTTCTTCCATTTGGACTCTGTTCACAGAAGATATTTAATGAAGGAGGCAGACATCCAAGTCAAACTGATATCTTCTACCCCATAAAATGGGGGTCTTATTTGACATCAAAATAACAGAATTGTTATAAAATGACCACTGAAGCTGTATCTATTGAAACATCTCAAATGGTCCCAAAGATGCATGACACATTGATTGTTATAAGAGGGTCTTTAATAGCTCTTTTTTCTTCCATTGAGTAAAATATGTTTAAAATGACCAATAGGTAAGTGTAATCAACTCTTCTTTTACCTACTTTTCAGTCAATTGAATGACAAGAGAGATATGGTCTCCTATAAAATCACTTGTAGCCAGCAAGTTTCTTTTTCATATTTTCATATAAGATGTATTAGATATGTAAGTGATTCTCATAAATATTTTATGGAGATGGAAAAAATAGGCTTAGAAGCTGGCAATTAGTGATGTGTTCTTAATCACCTTTGGGGGATAGGAATATTATCTGTAATTGATCAGTAACTTCCCATCTTTCAAATGTCTGGCAATTTTTTTCCTCAGAATTTTTGTGTGTATGCAAAGAATAGAAATTGTATTCCTTCTGTATTTAAAAATAGTGTCTTCTGACAGCTATTTTCCACTAAATTTAAACATTCAGTAAATTAGATGCAATTTGTCTTATTACCAAATAAATGCCTACATTCCATGGACATGAGAATTCTATGGTATTCGAAGTGGAACTAAAAGTAGATTAAAATTAACCTATGGTGAGGTATCTATCATTGCTTCCTTCCCCAAATGTCAAGAGCACCTGGGTAGTTTGTTGTAGTGAGGTGGCCTTAGTAGATAGAGGGTTTGTCATGTAGTCAGGAAAATCTACATTCAAATCCTGCCTAAGACATTTACTAGCTATGTGATTCTGGAAAAGTGACTTAATTTCATTTTGCTTGTGTTTCTTTATTTGTAAAATTGCAATAATAGTAGCACTTATCTTTCAGAGTTATCATAAGAATCAAATGTTATAACTCATATAAAGTGTTTTACAAACCTTAAAGCACTCTTTAAAAATGCTAGTTAATATTATTAATATGTCCACTTATACAGGGGTTACTTATTCTACCTACACCTATATTCTTGGCTTTTTTCAGTATAATCCAGATCATAAAAATAACGATGGCATGATAATCATGACAATAATGATCTTTACAGTCATTCACTTCTCTATTTAGTTGTGCTACTTCACAATATGACAGTTTTGGGGAGATGACTCAGATAAATGCTACCACTTACTGTCACCATTCTGGCCTCCTCAATCTTTTCATGCTAATCTCTTCTTCCTGTCCACCCACGCATAACTTGTGAAGGAGTAAATAAGAATTGACAAACTGCTTCTAAAAGTCTGCCAGCCACTAGATTAAAACTTAATTCCATAAGACAAGGGCCTGAAGAGGGGGAAAAATACTTTTCCAACAATGGTAGTAAAAGTTGACTCTTTCAGCCCCATAACTAAACTTCGAATGAATTAATGAATAACATATATTACTAGTTTAGTATGTGATAAGTACTTGGCTAAGCACAAGGGATATAAAAAAGAAAAGCAAGACCATCCTTCCTCTCAACACTCTTAATTTCTAAAAGGGGAATCAACACTATAGGAGAGTTCAGCTGCAAAGCAGATGGAAAGGACTGGTGGATATTAGGATGTTGCAGCTGGGGAGATGAGGAAGTCAGGAATCTTTCCAGCCTTCTTACATTATACATTCCTTCTTGCACTCCCCTCCACAAACTCTACAATCCAGAAACAGTGGCTTCTTTACCATTCTTTGAACATATTCCATCTCCTGATCCTGCTTTTTTCATAGCTGTTGTCTCTCCTCACTTTTAATTGTTGATTTCCTAGTTCTAAACAAAGGAGAAAACTAATGACACTATAAGTTATCTACTATAAATTTCAACATAAAGAGGAACAGGGAAAATTAATAATCTTTTCATCTTATCCCAATTCCTCCTTATGTAATTTCCTACTGGAACTGTTTTTAAAAAATCTTTCTTTTCTCCTCTTCAATAACTTCATTCACAGAAACTAACACATATCCTAGCTTCCTACTTCTCTAAGAAGGATGGGAAAGATAGTGAGGAAAATAGTAAGGAAGAAAATAAACAAGAAGTAATTGTAGCTTGGAATATGAATTGGATGAATTCACCCATAAAATGGAAACAGATAGTAGATCAAAATTTTGAACTCAATAATATGTTGCTTTCAGAAAAAGTTATAAAAATGAGATATACACACAAACATAAAATAAAGTTTAGGAACAGAATTTATTATGTAAAAAAAGCAGGGGGAGTAATGATTTCAGCCAAAGTTAAAGCTAATCAAAGAAAAATGGAGAAACTACACTATGTCAGCCATACTAATCAACATTGTTTTAGGTTATTTAAAATAACTGGACAATATAAGGTTGGGATATTGCTGTGATGTAGGAAATGATAATGTGATGAATTTAGAAAAATATGGAAAGATTTGGATTTATGAAAAAAGATGCTATCTTCACAGAAACAGAAACAGAATTAAGCATAGTGTAGTCTTACATATATGCGTAAAATATAGATGTAGATGTATGATTATAGATATCTGTGTATGTGTATATGTGTGTATGTGTGTGTATAGATGCTTATCCACACTTAATTGTAGCCTTCTTGGGAGAAGAGTGAAGGAAGAGGAGAAAAGATGAAGTAAAAAAGTGCACAGCAGAGAACAAAAGAAAACCTACAAAGAAGCAAAGAAAAAATATCTCTAAACATAATGTGTAGTTTTTATTATATAGGTTTTCTTGAAATAGAAATTTATTATTTTATAATTTGAATCCTCTTTTATGTTCTGCTGTAGACATGGCAATTTTAATATATTTATTTATTTTTATTTTCCCTAGTTATATGTAAAAACTTTTTTTTGTCATACATGTATATTCAATTTTGGGGGACAGATTTGCTTATGAATCATGTTGGGAGAGAAAAATCAGAACAAAAGGGAAAAACTATAAGAGAAAAAGAATATAGAAGTAAAAAAAAGAAAAAAGTGAACATAGCATGTATTGATTTGCATTATCCCAATAGTTCTCTTTCTGGATGTGGATGGTATTTTCCATCCAAAGTTTATTGGGATTGCCTTGCATCGCTGAACTCTTGAGATGAAACAAATCTTGCATTACAATGTACAATGTATTCCTGGTTCTGTTGGTTTCACTTAGCATCAGTTCATGTAAATCTTTCCAAGTCTTTATAAAATCAGTTTGTACATCATTTTTATACAGCAATAATATTCTTTTCCTTTCATATACCTTAACTTATTCAGCCATTCTCCAATTTAGGGGCATCTATTCATTTTCTAATTGCTTGCCAAGACAAAAAGAGATGCTTATGAGCATTTTTGCACATGTGAGTCCTTTCCCTTCTTTTATGATCTCTTTAGGATACAGACTCAGTAGTAATATTGCTGGATCAAAGGTTTATGCACAGTTTAATAGACCTTTGGACATAGTTCCAAATTGCTCTCCAGAAAGGTTGGATCATTTCACAACTCTACCAACAATGCAGTAGTGTCCCAGTTTTCCTCCATCCTCATCCCCTCTAACATTTATCATTATCTTTTCCTGTCATCTTAGTCAATCTAATAGGTATGAGGTGGTATCGCAGACTTGTTTTAACTTACATTTTTCTCATTAATAGTGATTTATAGCATGTTTCATATGACTACAAATTGCTTTAATTTCTTCATCTGAAAATTTTTCATATCCTTTGATCATTTATCAATTGGGGAGTGACATGTATTTTTATGAATTTGACACAGTTCTTTATACATTTTAGAAATGAAGGCTTTATCAAAAACACTGGCTGGAAAATTTTTTTCCAATTTTATGCTTTCCATCTAATCTTGACTATGTTGGTTTTACTTGTGCAAAAACTTTATTTTGTAATCAAAATTGTCTATTTTGCATTTCATAATGTTCTCTAGTTCTTTTTTGGCCACAAGTTCCTCCCTTCTCCAAAGATCTTAGAGGTAAACTATCCCTTGTTCTCCTAATTTACTTATATTATCACCCTTTATGCCTAAATTATGTACCTATTTTGACCTCATTTTGGTATAGGGTATAAGATGTTCCTGACATATTATTTTCCAGTTTTGAATTTTTGGGGAAGCAGCTTGCAGTATTTTTTCCTTGAGATTATAGTTCAGGAACTTTGCAGCAATGTTTCAGAGCTTTTCTTGTGGGATCTCTTTCTAGAGATGATCTCTTTCTGAATATTCTTTCAATGACTATTTCACCTGCAGTTTTCCTTGATGATCCCTTGAAAAATGTTATTCAGCTTCCTGTTGATGGTCATGGCCTTCAGGCAGATCAATAATGTTTAAATTATCTCTCCTGGATCTATTTTCCAGGTCAGCTGTTTTTCCAATAAAGTATTATATATTTTCTTCCATTTTTCCATTCTTTTTAGTTTATGTGCCTGATTCTTGATATCTCAAAGAGTCATCATAAATGTCTCATTAGCTTCCATTTGGCCAGTTCTAATATTTTTGTTTATTTGTGTGTTTTTTACCCTCCAAATTCTTTTTTAAAATGTATTTTCTTTGAAAAAACAGAGTAAGGAAAGAAAAGAAAAACAGAAGCGTAATACAAAACAAAATAAAACAAAACAAAAGAGAACATCATCATGTGACCAGCAGAATATTGGAGTGAATTCAAAACATGTAAAAGCAAATTATCAGATCAAGAAAGCATATATATTAGTAGAAGAAATTATATTCACGAATGTCCATTTTTTCTTCATTTCCTTATGAATTGTTTTTTGGTTCTCTGCTATACACATTATTTATTTTATTCTTTCCCCCCTTTCATCACTCAAACCATCCCCAAGCAAGCTGCAGGTAAGAAAAAAGATGTATTTATGTATAGATATGTAGATATACACATACCTACATACATATACACATGCTCCACATACACACATCTTTTCTATTCCTGCTGACTCTTTAATTAAATTCTACTCCATAATTTGCCTTGCTATTACTTAATTTCTCCCCACTTGAGGATCCCTCCCTTGTCTTCTTCCTTCATCCTTTGCTTCCCCATCTACCCATCCCTCCCTTTATTTCTTTATAGATTTGGGAGAGTTATGTCCTTCACAGTATGTATGTAGGATTGTCTATTGAACATATACTGAAACCTGACATGAGTAGGTTTTCAAAACTACCAGCCCTCCACTTCTGTGTCTATTCTTCCTCTGCATCTCATTTATAGAACATGATTACTATTTTAACCTTAACTCTGTTAATCTTTCTTTTGAGCTGCCCTATTGTTGATGTGAATCTTAAACATATTATATACACTTCATGTTAAAAAAAAATAAACAATTTGTCCATGTTTGAATAATTTCTCAATGTTGAGTTTGTCCAGACCTGCTCACTGGAGGATTTCAGTACCAGCCTGAATCCTGATCATGGGTGAGGAGTGAAGGGGCAGAATTCACAAAGATGGTCTAACAGAAGTCCATTTATGCAAAATTTTCTCAACCTTATATACCTCAATACACTTACATAACTATAGGAAACTGTGCATATGCTAACTATGGGATACTGCACATATAGGACCACATTAACAACTTGCTATTGTGTGCAGATGCTCCTTGTCCCCTGGTATCACTCGCTTTAATTACAACATAGGTTGTCACACCCTTGACTTCTCAGGAAAGCCGAGATGCCCCTAGAGGGATGGGGAGCCAAACCAGACATGTCAACAGAGTTCCACTGGACTAAATAGTATTATATCTCGCTCAGTGTTCCCCACTATCTGTGACCTTCTACATTTCCCATTTTCTTTTGTTTTAATTGAAGCAGATATACATCAGTGGTTCATCACTTCATGTGCTAAGAATCCAATGATTCCTCCAGGTTTTGAAGTCCTGCATCATTCTCATTAGCAATTATTTTTATGGTCATGGTATTGTTTGTTAGTCAATTGTCATACACATAGGGCTAACAGCCATGGTTTTTCAGTGGCAGACATAGTCAAAGATGGAACCACTCGATGTTTCCTGGATCTTCTCCTTTATTTTGAGGGTGTTCTCTTTTTCCGTCTCTCTCCAATGGACAAGACGGATTCAGTATGTTGACACCCATCAAATTCCTCCTCCATCCTCAGAGACACATGCAAACCTTCTCCCCACAGTAGTTAACCTATCTGGTCCCTTCCATTCCCCACTTTTCAGATTTCTCCACATCACCTAGTGATTATCTAGAGATACTGGAGCTGCTCACACTGGATACTGACCTTCTGGCAGGTTATGAAAACTCTCTGCCGGAGCCAATGAGGTATCAGAAATCATCAAAAAATCAAAAAAATTAATAGTATAAAAGGGCTAAATTTAGAAGTTCTGTACCTCTCCTTCTCTTTCCTTTTTGGAGGAGCATCTTGATATTTCTGTTCCTCCTTTCTACAATTGTCTGTCCTTGAGGACTGAAGGGTATGCCAGTGGTGTGTAAGATCTGATCCCATGCACAAAAGTGTGTGAAATTTTTGGAAGTAAATGCAGGTCCATTATCTGTTTTTATGGCTTGTGGCATGCCCATAACTGCAAAGGCCTGTGTAAGAAATTCAGTGACCACCCAAGCCATCTTTTTTGCAGCTGGTACTGGAAAAGTAAATCAGGAGAAGGTGTCCATGACAACATGGATAAAAGACAGCCAAAAGATTTATAATGGATCACATCCATCTGCCAAATTTCATTGGGCCTCAAACTACTAGGATTCTTCTCTGGAGGGAGCATAGGAGCATAAAAAGGGAGGCAAGCCATACAGGCTTTTACTATGCTCCTAGCTTCCTCTTTTTTTATCCCAAACTGCAGATGTAAACTCATGGAGCCTGATGATATTTAGAATGAGATTCTTGGGTTGCCTGAAATATGGAAGTTTTGGCTAACATAATGAAAAATGATCTGTTTTGGGGTTTCCATAAAAAATAGTTCCTGAAAGATCAGTATGAGAGGGGACATGCAAGAGATAATACTTACCTGGGCTTTTTCTCACTTGCTCCTGAAGTTCCTTAAAAAGCTGAAACATAATAGAGGCTACAAATTTTATTTGAGCTGTGGCAATTCTTTGTACCACACTTACTGAATAAGCCACATCATATATTATATTTACATCTCCTGAGTAATAAGTAAGATAATAAAAAATTGCATACAACTTAATTGCTGAGTGGACTGAAAGCAAGTTCTAACTACTCTTTTTATAGCTAAATCAGGAAAATAGACAGCACAAATGTTATGTCTGACACATCTGTAACTATGGTTGATCCTTTAAGAGGATCTTTTAAAATCCTTTAAGAGGGTTTTCTTCAAAAACCCATAGCCAATTATGTAACTGGGCTATCTTGAAGGGAGACCTGTGTGTAAAATTTGGAGCTGTGGCCAGTGAAATTTGTCACTCTGGGATGGTTTCACAGTATACATTAATTTGTACATTAGTATAAAAGGTGTATATTTTGTTAGGTCCTATCCCAGATAGATTTATTATTCATTTAATGGCCTTTAAAAAGATTCTAGCCACAAGCACTAAAGAATAAGGCTTTGGTCTGGTTGTGCTGTTTTAGGGACTAGGAACTTATAAGCCAGATTCTCTTATAATATCCTAACATAAGACAATGTAGACCCACAGAGGGTACAAGCCTTTTTTAGATCTTTGATAACTTCCAGATTAAAAGGAATGTGTCTTCTCCTGATTTGACATGGAAGCCAATTAAGATCAGGTTCTTCAATTGCAGGGTTTGCTTTCATTCTCAGTCCAAACATATCCAGTTCTTCCTCCCTTGCTTTAACTAATGAGTTTTGTAATTGGGACGCAGGAGAGCAATTGGCACTGTGCTGGCAGTGCCAATGGTGTAACTGCCCCGCTCGCCCTTCCCACTCTTCCTTCTCCCACCCCTGAAGGTAGAATTGAAGGAGGAGTATCAGGAAGTAGAGGATACTCCAAAGGTACATGGGCGGGGGGAGGGATAAGTGGAAGTGAAGTCAAGCTGAGAATCAAAGAAGCATCACGTCCCTCAAACTTCCCAAAGCAGTCCTTATCTTGTCCCTGCCCCACGTACCATACCCTCCAGGGCTGTGGTACCATCCTCCCCGCCTATTCTCCTTATACTAACTTGTTTGACACCCCATAGTAAAATCTTTCTTTTTCTTACATATGGTTTTTATTAAAGCCAATTTTATTACATTGTATATAAGGAATGTGACCTCAGGGACTGAGTCAAGGATCCATAGCTTTGTAGTTTCCAGTTAGTTGTTCTCCCACTAATTTCCACATTTCTTGCTCCTTCCCAGTGATCCACAGAGACATGCACTCCACAACATCTGAGAACTCAGTGATTTGCTTCTCAGTGACTAGCAAACCTTGCTCTTTTATTGGTCTAACCAAGCATTCTTCATACTTCCCTTAAGAGGGGGTCTTTTTTGTTAACTTTTGTCCCATTTTGGCTGAAAAACAAAAGTGACTACATTGGCCTTTGCTGAATCTTCCTGCTTGTCTGTTTTTTTTTTTTTTTAACTTATCCTGTTCCTGAGTCATGGGGACTCCTTAACCAAACTCACACTGTTCTTGTCAGTCAAGCTGCTGTGTGCCCTGCTTTAGCATTGATCGCCAAATGTCCAGATCTGCTCACTGGAAGATTCCGATACCAGCCCAAGTCCTGATCATGGATGAGGAGTGAAGGGGAAGAACTCACAAAGATGGTCAAACAGGAGTTTGTTTATTCAAAATTCTCTCAGCCTTATATAACCTAATAACAGTTACATGACTATAGCACACTGCACATGTCTTAACTATAAGATACTGCACATGCAGGACCACATAAACAATTTGCTATTGGGTGCAGATATTTCCTTGCCACTTTAGTATAACTCTGTTTAATTACAACACAGGTTGTCACACCCGCTGACTTCTCAGGAAGGCTAAGCTGCCCTTGGGGGAATGGGGAGCCAAAGTAGACATATCAGCAGAGTTCCACTGGAGGTCTTATACCTCAACCAGGGTTCCCCACTATCTGTGATTTCTTACAGAGTTCCTTAAAATTGATCTTTGATATTGGCTTTTATATGTTAAATTTTCTTTTAAATTCAGATTTGGTTGATAGAAAGTCCTGAAAATCTGCAAGTTCATTGAAGGTCCATTTTTTCTCATTCAAAATTATATATAATTTTGCTGGATATGACATTTTTGGCTGCAGGCCTTATTCTGTTGATTGTTAGCAGCTATGACTCCAGAACATATGATCTTTTATTGTAGCTGCCGATAAGTCTTGTACAAGTCTAATTGTAGCTCCAGTGTATTTTTGAATTGTTTTTTCTTATTTCTTTCAACATTTTCTCTTTGATCTGGGGATTTTGAGATTTAGCAATAATGTTCCATATGTTTTTCACAAAGGATCTTTTAGAGGTGGTGATTGGTGGATTTTTTTTTTTTTATATTTCTACTCTCCTCTCATGTTCTATCACTCCAGGACAATTTTCTTGGATTATTTCTTGCATTATTGTATCAAGGTTCTTTTTTTGGTCACAATTTTCTAATTATTCTTATATTTTTTTCTTCTTGATCTGTTCTCCACATCTGTCATTTTTCTTATAAGATTTTTCACATTCTGTTCTATTTTCTCATTCTTTATAATCTGTTTTGCTATTTCTTGGTCTCATAGTTTCACGGGCTTCTCTTTGCCCAATTCTAATTTTCAAAGAATTATTTTCATCTTTGAGATTCTGTACCTCCTTTTCTACTATGTTAACTCTTTTTTCATAATCTTGTTTTTCTTCTATTGTTATTTTTTTTTTAGTTTTTCCTTGTCTCTCATTTGATTTTTAAATTCTTTTTTGAGTTCTTCTATAAATTCTCTCTGGTCAGGGAGCCATTTCACATTTGAGGTTGAATTTTTTTTTTTTAATAAATGTCCTCCTCTAAAGATGAACCTTGGTCTTCCCTTTTCTCATAATATGTTTCAGTGGTTCTTCTTTGCTGGCTCATTTTTTTTTTTTATATAATGAGAAGTATGAGTGTAATTACCTCAAATTGTGGGATAGAGGAATGGTGCCTCAAGCTTTCTTTTAGCTCTCCACTCTTGCCAGAAATCTCAAACCAAAAGCTCTACCTTCCTGCAAGTTCCCATAACCAGCAGTGTTTCTGCCCTGCTACTTTAGCACTCACTGAGTGCTGGTTCCTTCTTGATGGGCCGTGTCTCAGAAGCACAGCTGGACCTGGCATTCTCAATCAGCTGATGTTCATTTAGCCTTCCCCAACTCAAACCCCAACTCAACAAACACTCCATGAAATGAAAGTCTCTATGGTTCCTGCTGAGGCTCCAGCCACACTAGAAAGGTCCTCATTTGATGTTTCTGTGGAGTTAGTTCAGAGGTGTTTGCACTTCGGATAGGTTCATCCCCAGTCCAGGGTCTTTCTTCAGATCTTCTGGGGTTCTATCAGGAGGACCTCTGTTCTGCCTCAAGTCTTCTTGATTTTTCACCTGTCTATGTTTGCCCTGAGGCAAAAATCTGTTCTGTTTGTGAAGGAAATTGGGAGAACTTGAAATTTACCAACCTACTCTGCCATCTCCCCTGAATCCTCCCCTCCCATTCTAGTTTTTAACGTGTGATTTCCTTTAGTTAGCTTTTGTATCTCTTTTCTCTTTTTTTTTTTTAAATAATTATAACTTTTTATTGACAGAATCCATTACAGGGTAATTTTTTGCAACATTATCTCTTGCATTCACTTCTGTTACAATTTTTCCCCTCCCTCCCTCCACCTCCTCCCCCCGATGGCAAGTAGTCCTATACATGTTAAACATGTCACAGCATATCCTAGATACGATATATGTGTGCAGAATCGAACAGTTCTTTTGTTGCACAAGAAGAATTGGATTCAGAAGGTAAAAATAACCCAGGAAGAAAAACAAAAATTCAAATAATTTACATTCATTTCCTAGTGTTCTTTCTTTGGGTGTAGCTGCTTCTGTCCATCATTGATCAACTGAAATTGAGTTAGATCTTCTCTTTGTCAAAGAAATCCACTTCCATCAGAATACATCCTCACACAGTATCATTGTTGAAGTATAATGATCTCTTGGTTCTGCTCATTTCACTTAGCATCTGTTCATGTAAGTCTCTCCAAGCCTCTCTGTATTCATCCTGCTGGTCATTTCTTACAGAGCAATAATATTCCATAACATTCATTGTATCTCTTTCCTCATTTGATTAATTCTACTTTTCAAGGTGTTGTTTTCTTCAATTGACAGGCTGTTTTTTGCATTTGCTCAATTGTCTTTTGTAAGGAGTTGATTTCTTCAGTGGAGTTTTTTGGTTTTGTTTTTTGCATTTGGCCAATTATATCTTTTAAGGAATTATTTTCTTTTTCCATGCTGTTGATTCTCTCTTGCATACCTCTTATTTATTTTCCCAATTTTTCTTCTATGTCTCTTATTTACCTCTTAAAATCTTTTATAGATGCTTCCAAGAACCCTCTTTGGGCTTGAGACCAATTCAAATTACTCTTTGAGATTTCTCATGTGGGCATTTTGTTCTAGTCTGAGCTGTAACTTTCTATGTTTAAGGTTCTTTTCTGTTTCTTGCTCATTTTCTTTTTCTTTCTTCCTTCCTTCCTTCCTTCTTTCTTTCTTCCTTCTTCTTTCTTTCTTCTTTCTTTTTTCTTTCTTTCTTTTTTCTTTTTTCTTTCTTTCTTTCTTTCTTTTCTTTCTTTCTTTTCTTTTTTCTTTCTTTCTTTTCTTTCTTTTCTTTCTTTCTTTCTTTCTTTCTTTCTTTCTTTTTTCTTTCTTTCTTTTTCTTTCTTTTCTTTCTTTTTCTTTCTTTCTTTCTTTCTTTCTTTCTTTCTTTCTTTCTTTTCTTTCTTTTCTTTCTTTCTTTCTTTTCTTTCTTTCTTTCTTTCTTCCTTTCTTTCTTTCTTTCTTTCTTTCTTTTCTTCTTTCTTTCTTTCTTTTCTTTCTTTCTTTCCTTCTTTCTTTCTTTCTTTCTTTCTTTCTTTCTTTCTTTCTTTCTTTCTTTCTATTTTGTGACTTTTTTAGTCAACCTCTGCTCTTGGGGTACAAGGATCATGGTTTCATGCTTCTTGTGCAGCTCTAAGCCTTGGCTTTGTGCATAGGGACCCCTTGTATTTGGTGTCTTGCTCATAGCAATGAGTAGCTCTGCCTTTTCTCTCCACACAACAGCCTGGTTTTCCAGACTGGCAATTTGCCTTTTATGTTGGGACTGAAAGCTATTTCACTTATCTGCTCTGCTACTGAGCCCTAGCCAAGGGTCTTATTTGCTCATCTGCTTTGTTTAACACCCTCCCACTGTCTTTTCCAGACACTGTCTGAACTGGGCAGAGATCCCTTTCACCCCAAAGAAACTGGCCTTTCTTGAAGTCCTTCCAATCTGTCTTGAACTGAATAGCATCAGACTCTATTCAGAGGCTTGTTTTTATGTGGTTTTAGAGGGAAACTGGGAAATCTTAAGCAGCTTCCTGACTTCACTCTGCCATTTTGACTCTGCCCCCAAAACTTCACATGACATTTCCCACTCCCTTTTCTTATTTTGTATTTAAGTGTAAAATAGAAATTAAACAACAAGAAGAAGAAGAGTAAGGACATTTCATTCTTCTTCCATTTCAAAAGCTCAGCATTATGTTTTTTTTCTTCCTTCTATTCATTAATAGGAGCATCCCTATGGCTCCTTAAGGCCAATCCCTCTACCTGAACCTTTCTTCCCTCCAAGTTCTGCAAGACCATGAAGCAGTGGTCATCTTTCTTTCCTAGATTTTCAGCCTTTGTTTCACTATTGACTTCCAATTTTAGACCTACAAATAGTCTTGTTTCCTTCTTTATTAAAAAAAACTTGCTCTTGACCTTTATATGTCTTACCTCTCTTCATCTGCACTGCTAATCTTAGTAATTTGTCTAAAGCTTTCCCTTCATTATTATCGACTTTCTTTTCAAACCCTTAGAATTACATTTCTGTACCATCATTCTGTTGAAACTACACTCTCTAAAATTACTAATGACTTTTTAGTCACTAAAACAATTAACTTATTTCAGGCCTTAGTTTCCATTGCCTGGCAATTTTAACTCATGATTATCTTCCCATTATGATTTTTCCCAAGGACTTTTATTTTGTCTTTCTCTCTTCTCTGTATTTTGTTCTTTGTAATATTATTCACTAGGACAACTAGGACAACTTTTCTATATGGATGACTAATGATGTAGGCCACTACTAACCACCATTCTTTTTGAGCTCCAGCTCCAGTTTTCTATAACATCTTCATCTGGATGTCCCACTAACATACCAAACGCAACATATCAAAAACTAAGTTTCTTACCTTGGTCCTAATTTTTCCTTTTGCCTGTTTTTGAGAATCTTTGTTGTTGTTCAGTTGTTTCCAACTTTTTCTTGGCAAAGATACTGGAGTGGTTTGCCATTTCCTTTTCCAGCTCATTTTACAAACAAGGAGCTGAAGCAAATAGACTTAAATGATCTGCATAGGGTCACATATTTAGTACATATCTGAGGCTAGAATTCAGTAAGATGAGTCTTTCTGACTTATTCCAGTATTGTATCCTCTACACACCTAGATGCCCCATAAACTCCTACCTCTTCTTTGAACCCATATTAAAATAGTACCTTTTCCAGGAAGTCATTTGTGATGATTCTGATTGGCAACATCTCTTCAGCATCATAAAACACTTTATTTTATAGTTCTCTAAAGCAAATATTATATCATACTAAGTATTACAACTATTTGTGTTGGTATCTTATCTAGTAGAGCTACAGAAATCCCCTAAAGAGCAAGAATAATGTTCTAAATGAAGTATACGTTCACTGTATGCAGCCCAGTACACAGTCAATTGCTTGTTCATTAAAGGGTCACTATAAAGTTGCTTTGGTAATTTAAGTCATGAAATGAACAAATTAAATGAAATATGTACATGGGACTAAAGTGATATATTTAATTGAACAGATTTGTTAGCCAATGATTCCATCTAAGAGCTCTGGTCTGTTAATCAGGACAATGGCTCTATTATTATTTCTCTACCATATTTCAGAAGTCTTTTCATCCTAGAAGTTATCTCTAGCCCTGAAATTCACATCTAGGAAATAAGTTCAGTTCTTGGCTTTGATAGAATGGCTTCCCTCAGAACCTCCATGTTTAGGAGGGCACTTGGATTAATCATGTCTTCATCTCTCACCTGACTGTATTCCAGATTTCTCTACCATGTACACCCTCCAGCTGAATATCTAACTGTTCTCCCACAAAAACGAAAAAAAACCCCTAACACACACACATACACACACACACACACACACACAACACACACACACACACACCAAAAACAAATAAACAATAAAAAAAACTTACCCTTTTCAGCTTCTTTTTATATGCCATCTTCCTTTATTAGAATATAAGTTCCTTGAGAATAGGCACAGTCTTTCTTTTTGCTTGTTTTTATATTCTTAGCATTCAGCACAATGTTTGTCATGGAGTCTGTGCTTAATAAGCATTTGTCATATTTTAGTCCAGACTGAATTAGTTACTACCTATGTGATCTTGAGCAAATCATCTCACTTCTCTGATGTTCCATTTCAGCTATTAAATGTAGATAGTTATGCTTTTACTAATTACCTCAAAGGGTTGCAAAGAAGGACAAAATAAAGTAATGTTTACCAAGTGCTTTGAAAAAAATCCATCTCTGCATAAAAGCTATTTTATAATGATTCCTTCCATGACATTTTATAAAGCTCAATTTCTTCCTTTTCTGCTATAAAATTTTCTTGTTTTAAAAAATCTAAACTATAAAAGGAAAATTCCAAATAAAACTGATACTACTTCAGAATTACATACAATAGCAGCTCATTTTTATGTAGAACTTTAATATATACTCCTTACAACAACTCTGTGAGATATATATTTATCCCATTTATGTAAGAAAAACTTTAACTCTGGGAAGTTATGATTTGCCCAGGGTCAGAGTTAATAAGGTTCTGAGGTAGAATTCAAACATGGTCTTTCTGAGAAGTCCATCAACCTATTCACTATCCCACGCTATCTCTCTAGATTATTATCTTTGTTGCACAAATAGGGAAAACTTGGTTCAATGCAATCTGCCAATGAAATCATGATCTGAATCCAGGTGCTTCTTTTATTTCCCAGAAGACCCTAGAAGGATTTAGCATTGTGCTTTGTTTGATTTTTTTTTAGTTATACTATGAGGGAGTTTTCTGTAAATACAATATGACATTTGTGTTAGAGAACTAGCACTGCAAGAAATAGTCAACTTTCTATTTATGTTAGGGCCAATCAATCAAAGAACAATATTGGCCCCTTCTTCTTTTCTGTCATGCAGTGTATTGATTAACCTAAAGCACAAAAATAAGAACAAAACACACTCTGTAATCTCTCCCTTTAAAATGCTTTATTTTACTAACTTTCCAAGGCTAATGCTTAAATTGGTGGATTCTGATATATTTAGTTAATTCAATTTCTTTTGCTGAGCATGAAACCACATTGTTAAAGGTTGTTGCCATACCAAGATAAGATAAAGAATAATATCTCCAGAAGAAAAACCCTCACTATTCACTACTTGTGAGCAACATTTCAATTTTAAATTTATCTTTATTTTAAAAAATCATTCTAATAGAAAAAGGCTACTTTTCTTTCAGAGGAGACCAAGGTAGTATTCAAAAGAATTTTCTATTTTCATTTCTAACAAGAGGAAAAAAAAATAGATTTCAAAAAGTTTTTTTTTAAACTTCTCTAAATTTTTTTTGATAAATAAATTGAATACAAGTGAATGTAATCCATCCTTTTCATGATAATGGGTGCTAGTACTTTTAATATAGAAGTTATAATAACTTTCCAACAACCCAAACAACCACAAAACAATGGCAAATCCTTTTTAAAATGGAGTGTGTTCATTACCTAAACACATAATATTTTGTATTTATATTGCCAATTTAGGTAGGAAACTGGCTATAGTTGTTAGAGTGCTGGCTTGGAGTCAGGAAAACTTGGGTTCTGATCCTGTCTCTCCATTTATTAGCTGCATGACACTAGGCAAATCATTTAACTTCCTCAGCCAACTCTCTGGTATTTATACATTCTGTCATGAACACATTATGATTTGTAAAGGTGGTAGAAGTACCTAGTCTGGGAATTCCCCTAAACTGATGCAATCATTGATCATTACATAGTAATTCACAGTCATCTTTTTTGATCTGCTCCTATTAAGTCCTAATCACCATTTCTTCTGTTTACCTTAGGGAAATTTTAACTTAAAGTTTGTGTTGAGGAGCTTTAATATTACTCAACAAAACTGAATTCAATTGAAGCCAATCTACAAATATCTATTGTGTACATGACACTAAAGTTTAGAAAATTATGGAGTAAAATGGGAGCAAAGTAGGTACATAGTGATTGGGAAATGAATAACTTGTGGCATAAGAATATAAAGAAATTATTGCATCATAAGAAATAGCAATATAAGATATTCAGAAAAATATGAGAAGATATGTAAATTTATGGTAAATAATTTAAATAGAACCAAGAAAATAATGTATATAATGGATAAAATAATATAAATGACAGCAATGTTAAAAGATGAATCCTGTATAACAATAACCAAAGATTTTAATTCTGGAAGAAAAAATAATGAAGAACTTAATCTTCCCTGCTTTGCTTGGAAAAATTTGGAATTATGGGTGTATAAATCTTCCAAATATAGAATATTTAATTCTTTATGCTGTCAGACTTTGTCACAGGATCAGTTGGGTTCGCTTGACTGTTTTTCTTTGTTACAGGGAAAGTTCATAAGGTATGAAAAGGACTACAAAGAGGAGATTCCAATGGAGAGGAAGAGAAGTACATCTAGAAATTAGTATATATATGCAAAAAGCATAAGTAAAAGTTATTTTGAAATAAATTGCCATGGTAATCAAAGTTACTTTAAGAAAGCTTGTGGCATAGATGTTGGGCTAATCTAATGCAAGTCTGTTGGGCAGACTTGTGAAAGAATGTAATTGACTTACACAGAATAAAGGGACACAAATGGGTAAATTGTAATCTTTTGTTGAATGAGTTATTGAATGAGTTACCCACATTAATCAATAGATCCAACAGAATCAACAAGATTTTATTAGCATCAAAGTAAAACTTTAAATAGATTTGCATTTTATTAATCACAAAAATGTGCACTTGAAAAAGAACACAGGAAAAAATCAAGAATAACAGTAGAGAAACTGCAAAACTGGATGACAAATCACAATTTTTGGTAAGGATAATAGACTTCAAATAATAGTTTAGTAAAGATTTCCTGGAAAAATTCTAGAATGCATTAAATGGATAACTTGTGAGTTTTTAAAAAGAGAAAGAATTTAAAAGTTTCACCAAGAATAAGTCATGACAAATTAAGCTAATTTCCATTCTTGATAGGATAACTAAACTGGTGGATATAAGAATCTCTCGTTTTTGAAAAAGAAATGAAAAGGCATAGGCTAGAACAGTTCACTTGGATAGAATTCAAAATGATTGAGTGAATCAATGAGCAATAATTAATAGATCAATGTCAACTTGGAAGAAAGTTTCTAGTTGTTGTTGTTGTCTTTCCTTGGTTTTTTATAGTGATCAATATTTATAAATTACATTGATGAATGTATAGATATAATCTATTCAAATCATGGAAATCTAGGAGAAATAGCTAATGCAACAGGCTAGAATGTTGGGCTAATCTAATTCAATAAAATAAAATAGGCTTAAGTATTAAGTCTTTTAAAGATTCAAGAACAAAAGTAAAAATTGAAGGGGACAAAAATTAATGTGAAAATAATCTGGAAATTTTAGTGACTATAAACTCAGTATTAATAGTATGATGTGATAGGAAAATCATAATAATAACAAAAGAAAAACCTGATGGAATATTAACAACATTTCGAAACTCAGAGTCCAGACCAAGAAATACAATTGCCCACCAGGAACCTACCATGATGTGATAGGATCAGTATCTATCGATGTTTCCTCTTCCTTCCCTCTCCAAAACCTCCTTTTCCACAGGGGTTTTTCTCCCTAAGAACAATAATATTGGGGTGAAATTTGACCAGAATTGGACCAAAGGTCAAGTGGTACCTCTCCAGCAATATCTTCATTGTAGTTGGTTTGTTGTGTCTAAATTTTCATGATTCCATTTGAAGTTTTCTTGACACTGGAAGGGGTTTGCCATTTCTTTCTCCAGCTTATTTTGTTAATAAGGAAACTGAGGCATATAGGGTTAAGTGATTTGCCCAGGCTTGCTAATAAGTGTCTGAGGCTGGATTTGAACTGAAGTTCTCTTGATTCCATCTAGTTGCCAGTGTATCTTGAGTATCTAAATATCTTAGTAACTTCTGTCTATATTGACAGAATTAAAAAAAAAATGTCCATCCACATGGAATTAGGTTCCTTCAGACTTAGTGCATGTGCTAGGACTTCATCAATTACCATACTTTTCCCTGATAATCAATATTTCCACATGGAGAAAGACAGCTAATTTTTACTGTGTCCTTTTCCATTCTATGGCAAAAATAAATCTGCTTTTCTTAACTATTGATGACCTGTGAGTACCTCATTTTCTCCCAACATTAAACCAGAACTGACATGATATCAGCTTCTTCAGCCAACCTCTGACACTTGGAAAAATCATATCAGGAGTATTGTGTTTAATTCTAGACATCATATTTTAGGAAGAACCTTCAAAAGCTGAAGTATGGCAGGAAGGCAGACAAGGAAGATAAGGGGACTATAAACCATAAGGAAGGTGAGGGGACTGTAAACCATAATATGAGAAGATAAGTTGAAAGAACTGGGGGTGCTGACTACCTCGTTCATGGCTTAGTTCATTATCTGGATTTCTCCTTCTCAAACCTCTGCCCTAAATAAATAAATCATTTAAAAGAAATAAAATAAAACAAAAATAAATCCCTATGGTGAGACTCCACTATTCTGATTCCTACCCTTCTCACCTTAACAACTTTTTTATGAACAGCTTTAACCTTGATTCATTTCCTATTTCAAATCACTCTCCAAACTTCTGGCACCTCCCCCCTCACTCATTCACATTACTATCACTTAGCAAATACCCTTTATATTGTTCCCCTCTATAGTGTAAGCTTCTTGAAGATCATATTTGTTTGTATTTTTTCTCCAGATCTTAGCATGTCTTAGCAACAGTAAGTGCTATAATATGTACATGTATAAATATATATATATATATATATATACACATACATATATATGCTATATATTATAGTTATAGTATGTATATATACTATATATAAAGTATATGTAATACTTTATAATTCTATCTTAGCCTGGAGAAGAAAAGGAAAGACTTAAGAGAATCATGATAGCGTGTTCAGGTATTTAAAAAACTGTTCCCACATTTTTGTTTTTGTTTTGTTTTACAAATTGGTATGTGAAAGTTGCAGAGAGCCAGCTTTTAACTTGATATAAGTAAAATCTTTATAACAATTTGAATTGCCAAAAGTAGACATGTCAGAATGTAGAGATTTCCTATTATAAGTTTTATTTAAACCTGTAAAAGGATAAGGAGATTCTTCCTGGGGCATTGGTTGGAATAGATGACTTCAGAGTTCCATTACAGCTTGAAATCCTCTATTCTTTAATCCTCTAATCTGTGTGCTTCTAATTTATCATGTATTAGTACCTTTAAATGGAGAAATGAACTATTCCATAGATCAGGATATAAGAAAATTAGAACTGAAGATGCTTTTTCTAGAGAAAGAAGATTCAGGGAAGCTGTTCAATATCTGCTAGACAATATTGATTAAGCTAAGCACTCTATAAAAACAACTGTGGAGGGTTGAGCAATTATTTAGTGAATCCAGGATATGTAGACAGAGAGTCAATTCAGAGAAATGGAGGCCAAAGGTAGGATATTTGTTCATCATGATTTATCCAGATTTCCTATCCTGTGCATACCATATCTGTGTTCAGACTTTACTTTGCAAGGAACAGACCTTACCTTGGACTTATATGCCTAAATTATAAAAGAGGTTAGGGCAGGCTGAGAATGTTTTCCAGTAAGAATCCTTAATGTCACTAGCATGTAAATCAGTTGGGTGAACCAATATCCCTGCACAGGCTAATAAACATGCAATAAGAGAAACCAGGAAGAGAGAACAAGAAACCAGCAAATGGAAGGAAGAAATAATGAACAAGAGCTAATTAGAAGGGCTACAGGAGGATTCACTTAATCCAACATAACTAACTTAAGAAAGTTGAATAAATATGCTTAGAAGGCAGCGTGATATAATAAAAAGAACACTGCATTTGACATCAAAATCTTTGTTTGAATATTGACTCTTAAGTTTACTAGTTTTATGACCATGGAAATGGACTTCTTAAATACTTGACTTCTTCATCTAGAAACTGGAGCCTGTACTACATGCTTCATATTGTTGTTATGAGGAAATTATTTTGTGAAGTTTAGAGTATCTTAGAACTCTAAGTTAATATTATTGTTGCTTAGATAAAGATTTCTTAATTTTTTCTCACATCCCCTTTTCACCTAAAATTTTTTATGTGACCATGGGTATTTAGGTATATAAAGTAGGTATACAAATCAAACATTTACTGATAAGTCATAAGTTTGTAACTCCCACATTCTATTACAAGACCTCATATGGGACACAAACTACATAAGAACCTGAACTAGATAATGGACAAAGCATTAAAAATAAAGGGGAAAGAGACAGAAGGTAAAAGGAGAGAAAACAATGCAAGAATCATCATTTGTTTGTATGTTATCTTTTTGAGAATTATAACCTATACTTTAACTCCTTCCTGGAATGAAACTAAGGAAAAGAAACTAAATAGTATCTGCTAACATGTAGTCCATTCCTTACCAATCTGAAAGTTGATTTTCTTTTAAAACTGTGAAATGAAAAAAGAATAAGGGAGTGTTAACAACAGTGTGTACTTACAGTGTGAGCTGATATCTATTTAAAGGATGAAGCGTATTGCTAATGAGAACTTGCTGGGGGGAGGGGGTAAGATAAGAAAAAAATTAGCTTACTTTAAAAAGTGAGAACAAATGTGGTGAAAAATGAGAAGTTGTTCAAAAAAATTGAGGAAGTTTATATAATGGGGACTTACTGTCCTCTATTTTTCTTAAGGGGCATAGTATAGGAGAAAAACATTGGTCAAACACAAGCTTAGACCTGATTTCAATAAACTGATCACTATTTGTGGAGTGTCTTTTATAGGTTTGTCACTGCCTTAAATATTTTTGACAACAAAATGTTTTCTATAAATCTATGTTATGGCAACAGGAGACTCTGTGTGCTCACTATGAGGCATGTATATTTCGTCTTGTCATACCTATAAGATTGTAAGTTCCTTGAAGGTCCATGTGTTACTTATTTTTGTACTTTTCCCAGTAACTAACCTAGTTTCTTAGGTTTTATATATATATGTATACATATAAAGTTAACACTTTATAATGCTTTACTACTGAAACGAATCTTAGGTCTTACTGATAAAAGTATTTTTCCATCAGTACAGATAGTAACCCATTAATACCTTCTCATCTTGCACAATGCTTGTTCATGTTCATCCAAAGACCTCATGTGGAAAAGATACAACTAACATGCTGGACATTGTCTTCTTAGCATTTTGACATTTTATGGACACCTGTGGAATTCTCAAACTGTCCATCTATTATCTCTTACACTTGCCTATAGTCTACTTCCTATTCCATTCATATATTTCCTTCTTGGATTTGAAGTGCTTTATAAATGTTAAATGGATAAATGGATGAATGGATGATGAAGAGTATGTACTCAATAAATATTTAATGAAAGAATGACTAAAAATAGCATGGCACACAAATATATTACCACACCAAGTATTCTTGATAGAGAACCTATTCATACAAAAAATGTGGTAGATAGCACAGACTTTTACTGTCATTAACTCTTCAACTAAGTTTCATGAACCATAAAGTTTCAAAGGGGTTAATCAAGAGTGTATAGAGTTTAAAAAAATGGAATTTAAATCTGGTCTTTCCCATTTATTACTTAAGTGATTTTTGTCAGGTCCCCATCTGTAAAATGGCAGGAGTGGAGGTAAAGAGGGGGAAGATTAGGTTTTATGAATTTTTCGATTCCTTCCTGCTCTATATCTATTGTCTAATGAACATAATGAATACTAATACTCTTTAGGTGCTTGGAAACATTCAAATAATTTTTGAACTTAGATTATTGATGCTCAGGCTCAGCCTGAAGTTGAATTATTTTCAAAAGTTTGAGTTATATTTATTAAGCTAGTTTTGAATTTTTAGGACAGGAAAACATATGGTAATTTCCCCAATGGCATCTTTGCACTCCAATAAGTCAATAACAACTGCATTTCCAACCTCTCATATATAAAGTATAATACCATTAATGTTTTACATTGCATTTGTTTCTATTTATGAAGATTTGGGGGTTGTCATCTTGAGAGTTAGAATTTTTTTATTAAAATACAAAATCTTAAAGGTACATGTTTAAGGGATGTAGGTATTTGTCACCTATATGTGTCTACTTGAGTCTCTCTAAATGTTGCTCTCAGGGAGATATAAATAGATTAAATATGAGTTTCTTTTGGCCATTCTACTCTAAGGGAGATTGATTCTTTGTAGAAAGGAAGCAAGAGGTCAAGATAAAAGGTTACCTGCTCTGTTTTCATCAGAGTGAGGGTACCCAGCTATAGTTATATCTACTCATCTAAATATTGTTAGTCTAGGGAAATATTTTTGGGTTCAGCTGAACTTGTGATTGATATGCTATCCCTTAATGGGGAATGCATGCTCCAAGTTATACATCTAAGACTCATCAAAAGTCATTTCCATAGGGATTATATGTAACAAAAAAACAAATGGGTCCTTTTATCTGAACCCATAGTAAACAGAAATTAAAAAAAAAAAAAGAACACGAATGAAACTGTATACCACATGACATACAGAGTAAATGAGCTCTCTCATTTGGAATGAAATACATTAGCTCAGTCAAAAGAATCCCTTATCTTACCCAAAGGGAAATTCCCCAAAGTCTTTAATATAGTAAGCTTGGGATAGGGATATGATGAAGGTGACACTATCTGTTGATTTCTCCCAGAGTTTTTTTCTACCTTCAGGGATCTAAAGAGAGCCTGGAACTGAATGTCTTTTTTCTCAAAGTTGGAAGTCAGAAATCCAGATTATTTTCTTCTCTCAAGTTCTCAGTAGCTCCATCTCTAATGGAAGCATAAAACAACAAATAATCAATGTCTACTAACATGGAGGGATAAAATGCAAATAGGTTTTCAGGCATGAGTTACACATGTAATATATTTGCCAAGAAACCCTGAAGTTCATAAGAAGTGTTTCTCTTGCTTTTGAGTTCCCATATTTGTGGGTTAAAGTGACTTATAAACTAAGGTTAGCCCAAAGTGATTTATAAACTAAGGTTAGCCCAAGCAGTGATTAAGTATAACTCCACTGAAGGGATTATATGATATAACTATAAAATAGAGCATATTTATATATTAATAGAACCAAGATGCAGGTAAAAACTGTAATAATTCAACTTTTGAAGTATTTATAAATCAGTTTTTCTTTGACAAGTTCATAGTCCTTTACCAAAATTAATGGTTACCAAAATTTTGAATTGTTATTTTACCTTAAGTCAAAATGAACAAAGACTCAAAATCATCAAGATAGTATGTGATTTTCTGTGTGTGTGTATGTAGGGGGAGGGTGTATAAGAGAAATATCTTCATTTTTCTACCCTGACACCTCTTTGTGAGTTAGAGATGATCCTAAATTCTTAAAGGCAATGTTAACAGAGTCAGTTTCTGGTAAGCACTGCCAAATTAAAAGTTTCAAGTAGTCTCAATGATGAATTGTGTAACTGCCATCTCATAGTAGTTTCTCAATAAATGAGTGTTCAATAGAATAAAATTGAGTGTAATAGAAATAAGTAGATTGGAAGAAGTTTCTGAAAGGCAGATCTTACCTTGATTTGAAAGTAAATTTCCTATCTAGTACAGCTATCTAAAAGTGTAATGGGTTTGAAGGTGACGGGTTCAACTTTGCCCCAGTTTTGTAAGCAAAAGTTAAAGAATTAGAGGTCACGAACATTGTGAAAGAAATTTCTATTGAGGTACAGGTTGCATTAAATCATCTGTAACATTCTATATAACTTTTAAGATTCTGAAAATTCAATTTAATTCTAAAAGCTATTATTAAGTAACTTTTATATGCCAGTGAATTCTTAGGCATGGGAAATACAAAGACAAGGAAGAAGCATGTCTTGCTTTAAAGAACTTACCTTCATGGGGTGAACGTGTGAAATGGAAACAACATGTCTGCATTGATTAAAGTTTAAAAACATATAAAATAGATAACAGAGTAATTTTGAGAGAGTTATTTTTATTTCAATAACATCTGGGTGGGGCAGTGGATAAAAGCACTAGGCCTGGAGTCAAGAAGATGAGTTTCTTGGATAGGGAGAACAAATATAATAAAGATGACAGTATTATCTAAATTAATCTATTTATTTAATGTTATACCAATCAGACTCCCAAAAAACTATTTTAATGACCTAGAAAAAATAACAACAAAGTTCATATGGAAAAACAAAAGGTAAAGAATTTCAAGGGAATTAATGGAAAAAAAATCAAATAAAGGCGGCCTAGCTGTACCAGAACTAAAATTATATTATAAAGCAGCAGTTACCAAAACCATTTGGTATTGGCTAAGAAATAGACTATTGGTCAGTGGAATAGGTTAGGTTCACAAGACAGAATAGTCAACTATAGCAATCTAGTGTTTGACAAACCCAAAGAGCCTAACTTTTGGGATAAGAATTCATTATTTGACAAAAACTGCTGGGATAATTGGAAATTAGTATGGCAGAAACTAAGCATTGACCCACACTTAACACCATATATCAAGATAAGGTCAAAATGGGTTCATGACCTAGGCATAAAGAATGAGTTTATAACTAAATCTGAAGAGCATAGGATAGTTTACCTCTCAGACCTGTGCAAGAGGAAGAAATTGCAACAAAAGGTTTGGCAATTGTCAATGCTGTAAAACTATCCATGCATATAACTTGTAAATAAAAAGCTATAATAAAAAAAGAAGACATGAGTTCAAACTTTACCTCAGATAACTTATTAGCTGTGTGATTCTAGGCAAGTCACAATTTCTATTTGCCTTAGTTTCTATATAATAAGGACAATAATAGCATCTATGTTCCAAAATTGTTTTGAGGATCAAAGGAGATAATCATTGCAAAGCACTTAACCCACTGTCTAGTACACAGAATGCATTATTTAAATGTAAACAAGAAAAAAAAAAGTAGAGAGTTTTCTGATAAACTTTTCTAAGCCAAAACCAAACAATCCAAGAACAGAATTCAAAAAACATTTTTAGCTTCAGCTTTAAAAATTTAACAACACATGAGCAAAGAACTCCTGGGAAAATGAGAATACATATCAAAGATTCCTTTTATTCCTATTTGTAACCACAATTTATATTGTATACCGCTGATGAAACAACAAATTTCAACTTCTTCCACATAGAAAATTAAATAGTTTTCTAAAATATGATACTAAAATAATACTAAAATATGATTGGAAACAGTGGTGAAAGAAATTGACTGAAGTAGAATTCATGATATGAGCAAAAAGAAAAAAGGAAAGCAGAAAATCTTAAAGACTCCACAGGCTTTTAAAGCTGTCTTTCTTCAGAGAATAGATGTCCTACAATGGTAGCAAAAGAAATTTGATCTGCAAAAGGAGGAATACTCACTCCTCTTATCTAAAATTTTGTTTCTTATTTAGTGACAAATCAAATTAGAGAATTCAGTCAGTTATGAATTTTTGTGTTAAATTCACATGATCTGGTCTTGATTTATCAAAAGAGTAAAACTCAATGTAGAGTCTATGAATATTACCTGATGTTCCTTCAGCTCTGTTAGGGATAAAGCAAAATATATTGCTATCTAATGAATTAAAATGGTGATTTCATTTTTGATGTAATATGGAAGAAATACCTGGGTACTAGAAACAAGAAAGATATTTCTTTTTCTTTTCCCATCCAGATAACATTTTTGGACTTCTATTTTTCTTAACTATGGATCAACACTAGTACATATACAGTGGAAAACTCATAGATTCTGGAATCCAAAGCTTTGAGTTCAAATCCTGCCTCTGAGGATTATAATTTGTATGATCTTGGATAAATTATTAAACTTTCCTGAATCTTACTTTTCTCAATGTACAATGGATGGTGGAGCTGAAGATGACTTTTGGGGTCCCTTTCAAATATACATTTATGAGTCTATTATTTTATTATATTCAATATTTGAAAAACTGATTTTCTTAGTGTGAATACTCTTTCTATTGTGACAAATCATAATTATCAAATTCTTCAGTACACAATTTTACAAATAGAAGACAAGATAACAAAAACAACCATCACCATCACATAACAATTGGTTATGAGTTTCCTACTAAGCTAGTGGGCTCCTCCGAGGATACATTGTTGCTACCTATACTCCAAAATCTTTTCTATTTAGTAGGACTCACGAACTTGAGTTCTCTAGCCAAAGACTTTAGGAACTAAGATTTGTGCTAGAGTTCAACAAGCTTGGGAGAGCTGATTGTTAATTTTTTTTGTCTTTTTACACTTTGGAAATTGGTAAATGCTGCAAATGCTGGGCCTTGATTTGTTGTTTTGTCAATTGTCTAAAGAAAATGATGGAGGTTCTGATAAAGGCCTCATTTCCAAAATATATAGAGAACTGACTCAAATTTATAAGAAATCAAGCCATTCCCCAATTGATAAATGGTCAAAGGATATGAAAAAACTGATATTTAATAATATAAATTAAATTTAAATTTAAATTAAATATTTATATTTAATAACTAACGGTTCAGTATACATTAATGAGATTAAATCATGAGTTTTTGGCTGAGAGAAAAAAGTCCTTAATAGAGCATTCTTTCCATTGTTTAAACTCCCAGAAAGAATTAAGCTTCTTTTTAAATATATACATATTTTAGACAAGCAAGAGAAGCTAACTTCTTTTATATTTGTACTATTTTTGGTGTACATACTATACACTGCACTAATTTTTAGGAAGATACTAATCAGTAAAAATTTCACATATTAATACTTAACACTTTGATAATTTTGCTTAAATGTAGAATATCCTAAAAAGTATTTAAATTGTGCCACATTTACCAGTCAGGTCCTGCAATATGTATACTTATGAAAAAGACTGAAAGGAAGTAAGTACAAGTGATTTTAATTGTTTGTCATGCTATGAAGAGTAGTCAAAACATTCTCCCAATGTTAGTCTTTGGTGAAAGAGCCAATTCCTAGCCAAGGAAACCTTCTCAGAGTTTGGATACTGGTATTGACAATAGAGAACAGTCAATATGAAGGAGTAGAAGGAGAGAAAGAAACAGACAGAGTTACAGAGAAAGATATAGAGAGAGAAAGAGAGAGACAGAGACAGAGATAGACAGAGACTGAAACTGAGAGACAGAGAAAAGAAACAGAGGCAGAGAAACAGAGACAGAGAAAAGAAACAGAAACAGAAAAACAGCAACAAAGAGACATTTACAGAGACAAAATGAGTTACTTAATAGATCATTAGATCATGGATTTAGATCTAGAAGGAATCTTAGAAGCCATCTAGTCTAACCTCTTCAGTATACAGATGAGAAAAGTAAAACCCAGGAAACTAATGCACAATATCACACCAGTAATAAGTAACAGAAGTAGAATTTGAACATAAGTACTCTTTTCACTTTTTCATAGAAGATATGAATCTGAACTTCTAGTCAAGAAAAGCATTATACTGAGTCCTAGTGCACTCCCCATGGAGAGATTTCTGCCTGGGAGATGGTGATCAAAGAAGCCCTGAGTCATTTGGTATATTTGAATGACACAATTCTGAATTATCAGTAGTCCTTAAATAAGAAAAGAGAGCACCTATGATCATGGTAGAGCCTGGAGTGGAGGGGTATGCAGAGCCAGAAAAAGAGTTTCAGGGTATAAATGTGAGTGAGATAATAAATACTAGGATTTACATAAAACTTACAACAACAATAAAAAAAGACTTTCTTTCCAAGTTGCCAGAAGGAGTTCTTTCAATTATTGAGAAAAAATAATGGACAGGGATTAATGAAGAATGAAGATAAATATGTCATAGTATCATAGATGTAGAATTAGAACAGACCTAAGAGATTGTTTAGTTCAAGCCCCATAGGTAGAGATGAGGATTTAAGGCCCAGAGAGATTCACTCACTTGTCCAACATTATACTGACAGCAAGGGAAGTAGAAAGACTGGTGTATGCACCCTATATTCATCGATTCCAAATACATCTCTTTTTCTTTTGTTACTTAAAACTTGAAATGCTCACCCCACAGAAGAGAAGATTATAAGATGCTTCAAATAATGGGGTCTTTATTTATACTAGAAGATGTGTGGTCCAATAGCTCTTTCTACAGCTAAGATAATTCTTAAAATCCTTTTTTTCCTTCCACTTTCAATCTAAAGGAATCATCAACATCTAGATTTGCCTCAGAACAATAGTTTTTCTAAACTCAAGCTCAAAACAATTCTCCCTAGAAAACTGAGAAAGAAAGCAGTCTTCCTCTACACCCTATTTTTAAGGCAGGAAACATCCATTCTCTTCTCTTGTATATGCTCCTTAGTAGATTCTTCCTTCTGAAACAGCCACATTAAAGAAAAAATATTTATAATGTTGGACACTTTTCACAAATATCTTTGGTCCTATCCCTACCACTCTTCTGAAACTGCTCTTACACGAGAGTTGCCTATGGCTTTATGTGCTTGTCTGCTAGGACATTTTGTCTATATGAGCAACATCAGAAGAAAAAAAATCCACTATTCTTATTCAAGCCCACAGAATCTCAACTTTTCTACTCTTCAAAGGTAAAGTTTCTCAATTAAACTAGAAGAGGAAAAGATTCTTAGAGAAAAAATTCAGCTAAGGGTTTTCTTTCTCTTTGCCTCTGTCCATGGTAGCACAAAGCTTTGCCTCTCCTCAAGGGAAAACAGAGGGCTGGATGGCAGTCAGCATGACAGAAGGAGAGCAGTGCAGCGGAAAATTGGATAACAGGATAAAAATCTAGGGGACCCCAGGAAACCCATCAAAACTGGCTCTTCCTGTCAAAAACCAGACAAGTGACAAGTACAAATATAGGATGTTATTTATATTTAAATATTTCTAATGATATCATAATTATACTTCTGCCACTGGTAGGCAGCCATTTAACTGTTTAGCTTCAAACGGGCAAACCAAGTGTCACATATAGAAGAAAATCTCCATAAGAATCAGACAGCTTCAATCATACATTAGGCAAATCCTATAACACCCATCACCACCACCAAGAAGTCATTTATAAAGGACAAAAGATAACTCTAGGACAACATTTTATTTTTTCACAGTATTTTCTTTCTTGATCAATAAATGATATGAATAAAGAATGTCTGAATGCCAGCACTTAGAACATCTGAAAAGCAAGTCTTCCTAGCTGAAAATAAATTACTTGATTACATTTAAAATTCCATATGGCATGTGACAAAGTACCCTAAATTAGATCTGATGTTGAGAACAAAAGTTTTGCCATTCAACATTTAATGTGTGAGAGGCTTTATTCATTCAGTTCTTTGATAGAAAATATAAGATATTCAGTGACTCAAATTAATTCAGAATGGTGTTTTTTAATGAATTCCACTTATTATCACTTTAACATAATGGCTAAAGTTCAAAGTGTAAAAAATTGAAGATTATCTTGATTTAATGATCATGAAATTCAGAACTGAAAAGAATCTCAGAGATATTTTTCTTAATCCCTTGAAATTTTATCAGTGAGGAAATGGGTTAAGTGACTTGGTCAAGATCACATAAGTACTAAATAACTTGGTGGGAGGGATTCAGACTCAAGTTTTCTCTCTGTAGATACAAAGGTCTTTCCATTATTCTACATTGTTTCTACTTCTACCACGAATGTGTACATACTAAATTGTAATGGATTGAATCAATCCACTAATCAACAAATACTTATTAATCACCTATCATGTGCTAGGCATTTATGTGCTGGATTGTTACTAGTAACTTCAATACTTTGCTATTTTAAAAGATCTCTGATTTCAGTGGTATGGCTGGTACTTCTATTAGCATAAACTTCTCCATATCTTTATGAAAAGCAGAAATTTCTTTTTGCCTTTCTTTGTATACCCAGCACCTTGCAGTGGCTAGCATGTAGTAGGAACGAATGCTTGTTGACATTTCTCAATAAGATTTTTAAAAATTGCCTGATGCCAACTTTCTGCAGGTGGGACTCTCTTAGTTTAGCTAAGCAAGTCATTAGATGATAGACACAGTATAAAACATTTGACCTATTTTTAAAGCTTTTCCAAATTAGTGGAAGCTTTTAGAGCTGTTCTCTATGGATATAATCTTTGAGAATTCAAGATCATCCCTATGCCATGAGGTGACACAGGAGAATGATTTAGTGGAAAGTAATGTCATTTAATGATAAAGAGATCATGTGATACTATGATAAAAATTATATAACTCATGTCATTATTGAAAATTATATTTGCTTATGTGCACATTGGTTATTTATATAAAAGTATGGCTTGTGGGTGGCATCTTTGGAATCTGGTCCATCCATTTCTAAGAGAAATTGATTTCTGTCTTGAGAGGAACAGGAGAAAAGTCACAACAGAAGAAGTCATTTGATCCTCCCTTTGTCTATTTCCAAAAGAGGCTTCAGGTTAGATTTATATCTCTGTCTCATGCTCATATTGCTTTTCTAAGGGAACAATAAGTTCAGAACAAAAACCACCCCCCTGCTCACTCTTGAGGTTAACCTACTTCTTCCCACAAAACACTGATTACTTTAAAGACTATCACAAATAGCAAACTACAAGTAAATTTATTTATCCAAGTAAAACAGCAGGCAGAAATTAGAGAAGGACAAACAGTTTAGAATATACCAAGAAACACTCAAGAGTAAATGAATTCTTTAGCTGAGAGTAAAATGAGAACATAGCTCAGAACAAGACAGGGGTTACTGCAAGGGAAAGTTCCTATTGGGCACATGTCTTTTTATACTTTTCTCCCCAACCCAAATTCTTTGATTCAATGACAGTAGCCTTCTGATTGTTTCACAAATAAGATATTCTTGTGGCTCTAGGCATTTTCTCTAACTCTTTCCCATGTTCCAACCACTTCTTTTAAGTCCCAATTAAAATCCCATCTTCTACAGCAAGTCAGTCCTTATCTTCAGAAGGTAGCTTGTTCCCAGCTTCTTGACTATCCCTTAGTGAATACCTCTACTCTAAATTTCTTCCAGAGTATAGCAATCTTCAGAGAAAATAATGAGCACTATGAACTTTCCTGAAGTGTCTGGCTCTGAGGCTCATAACTAAGACAGTCTCCTTTCCATAAATGAAATTTGCTTAATTATGACTTAAAATCTTTTTGTCAAGAGGAAGAGTGAAAGCTGGAATTTAGTTTTACTTTGAGGAAAGATGTTTATCAAAAGTTAATAAATTAAAAATGTGAATTTTTCTCATTTGGTTTAAGTTCCTCATCAGGAGAAAACCTGACTGTGGATTGAGGCTCAAACCTTTGTCCTTTTTTGTATCTCTGTATACCACAATCCACTGACCACATTTTTCTTTCTGTCTCCCCTTTTACTAATCATAAATCACACAACCAGAAAATAGGTTGCTTTTACTTTTTTCTAGAGCAGAAGTTCCTAAACTTTTTGAGTAGTCTGGCAAAATTAAATGCATAAAAGAAATAAATCTAACTTTAAAAAAGAGAAAATAGAGTTGAAAGAAATAATGAATAGCAAAATGAGCAGAACCAGAAGAACATTGTATACAATAACAATATTTTTTAAGAAAGTCTTTGAACAAATGTTATTTTGACTATTATAAATATCCAAATTAGGTATAAAGGACACATAAAGATACTTTTTGTATTCAGGAAAAGAAATAATAAATAGAAGTATGTATAGAATAATTTTACATACATACATATGTGTGTGTGTGCATGTGTGTGTGTGTGTGTGTGTGTGTGTGTGTACCTATTTTGGTCTAATGGTAGCCATCTTTAGGATGGGGGCAGAAGAAAAAAAATTTACATGATAACTTTGTTGTATATTTGAAAAGAATCACAAGTTGTGCATAGCAAATTTGCAATTTCATGTGCAATCACTTTTTTATTGTATCATGTTATAAAAATGCTTATTTTATAACAAATTAAAAATAAAATTTAATGATAAAAAGAATAGAAAATTAAATCTTTAAATTAGACATCAATCCTTTTTTACAGAAAAGAGAGGAGAAAAGGGGAACATAATTTCACTATATGCATAAAGAATTAATTAGGGAAAGGTCTTCACCAATAAGTCACATCCTATGATCTGGTCACAGCTATCCTGTCAGAGTAGAAAAAGGCATTATCCCCTCATTACCCCCCCACCCCGATGTAGCTTGTATACATTCAACAATCCATCTCAATTTTCTCTTTGTTTCTCTATGTCTCTGTCTCTCTCTATCTCTCAAATTGGGGACACACAAAATTTCCTCCCAAGCCTATGTGTGTTCCTGCATAACTATTGAGATTCCTGATCTTTTCAAGACTGGAAAAAAATGATGCTATCTCTTTGAGACTACATTTCCCAGAAGTTCATGCAGCAAGTCTCTGAGAGACTTCTCTCTCTTTTTTGAATAAGAATCATCTCCCCAAATTTTTCATGACACTTTTATCAAAAACATTTCCCACACAACTCCTTTTTATAAATGAAATCTTGAATGTTAGATCTACACAGCATAACACAAAGTATAGACTTTGTAGCATCCTTCTTAAAACTTTCTCAACACACATCATTTGCTCCAGTTTGGCAAATGTTTTCACTAGCTCCAACACATGCCACACCCATTATTTGATCATGGTTCTCCATGATCAAAGAATACCTTCCACTCTCCTCTTCCCTCCCTTCAATACTTGCCAGTATTCTGAGTTTTGACCAATTCTTCATTTTCCATGAAACTTTCTGCACCCATCTCATTGTTCATAGAGTATTTCATAAACTCTTAACAGCCATGCAAAAAAGGGGGAAAGGGTGCATTATGATCAAAGAATAGGGGAATAAAATGATAGAATTCTAGAATGATAAAATTCTAGTCAATCTGTTTGGTGCAAACTTATAAACTTTGGTTTTAGCTCCTGCTAATTTATGAAACAAACCTCAAATATCATCTGGGTCTTTCTTATTGCCAAATTCAAAGAGATTAATTTTTTCTCATCTATCTTTATGAACCTTTGTATTTTGGATATTGTTAACTATCGATACTCTTCTCCCTTAACCGCCATAAAATCATAATGGGGTTGAGTCAATGACATATGAAAAATGATTGAAGGGACTGGATATGGCTAGTATGAAGAAGAGAAGACTCAACGATATAGCAAAGCTGAGTCCAAATATTTTGAAGAGCTCTCATGTGGAAGAAGAAACTGTCTTGGTATTTTTGTCACAAGAGGACAGAACCTGAAACAGTGGGTGGAATTTCCACAGATGAATTTAGTTTTGACAAAAAGTAAAATTTTGTAACAATTTCTGTCATCTAAAAATAGAGTGCCTTCAGAGACCATTGGTTTCCCTCTTTAAACAGAGTCTCATCAACCACTTAGTGGTTATATTACAGAAGGAATTCCTTTGTATATGGATTGGAAGAGTACCAAGGTCTCTTCTGATTATGACTGAAGGTGAGGGTATCATTGAAACAACATGAAGACTCTACCAACAACTGCTAACACCTGTTTCCATTTTTATTACATAATGGTCTTGGAATGTCATAATGAAGCTTGCCGTGTTTGAGGACATTTCAGACATATTTGTGATTCATGTCTTCATTCTTCTCTAGATCACACTACTGTTTCTTCTCAAATATTTTATTTAAAATGACTCAATATCTCCAACCTAGAAGCTCACTGAAGTACTAAATCTCACATTTTAAGAGTTGCTTTTGGCTTCTTCCTCTTATTAGCTGATTTCTCCTAGAATCTCTACTTTAAGGAAATCATCTCTCTCTTCCTCCCTCACCAGTTTGCACTCCACTATTCTCTCTGCAATGCCTTCTCTGGGTACCGTTATTCCCTCTCCTTTGCTTCCCACCTTCTTTTAATGGGTTGTCTTCACTCATTAAAATGTAAGCGCCTTAAGAACAGGAACTATTTGTATTTTTGTTTTTAGACTCCCTGAACTTAATACAGTGCCTGGGACTAAATAAATGGTTAATAAATATTTGTTGACTTGATTTGCCCTATTTAATTGTCAGCACCAATTGATCTGAAGCATTTCTAGCAAGTTGTGTCTTAGTATTAATTGTTTTTTGTTTTTTTATTCAATTTATCTTGCCTTCCTGTGCTACCAGATCAAAAAGAAGTGACACTCATCACAGTACTGTGTCAATTACATTGGCCATTACAACAGAATCAAATCAAACCATTCTACAACTTTATCAATATAATTATTTGACACAGAAGCAATTGTATTACACTGATTGGGCTGCTAATGGAATCAGTAGGATTACCAGAGCCCAATTTTCCCACATTACAGAAGTCTGACAGATCTTCACTGTTTTAGCCTTATAGCAAAATAGCTAAAGGACCCCACATTTCCCCATGATAATCACTGGTTTTGTTTCCTATTTTGTTATTATCCCCACTCATAGTATGGACAGCAGGCTGAACTTTGAGGAAATGCTATTACCATTCTTATCATTAATCTATACTAAAGTGACAGTATTTATTCTAGAATTTTAAATGCAATTGCCTACTAAAGGAAAAATAATTGGAGAAAATCAGATGGCAAATGTCTCATCAAAAACAATGTGTTTCTCTGATTTGGGGGCATATTTGTTGGGTCCCAATCATACATCAGTTAAAGGCAGGTAATTTAAATAATCTGCTGAGAGTTCAAAGCTGTGGCTAATTCATTACTCACACATTTCTAGTTGAAGTACTAATTTAAAGTCATGTGTGTCACATTAATTGTAATCTTGTTTTCAAATGACAAGATAAATATTGCAAGGAATATAATATATTTTGGTCATAGGTCAAATCAAATGAAGGTCTAAAATAGATTAGCACTAAGTGCATGCAATATGTCATGTTTATAAATTTTAAAAGGATAAATTGTATTAACATTTAGCAGATTGTTCATTACACTTCATTTATGTTTAGTTTTAAGTACATTAATACTCTTGTCTATTGAGCCCCACGATTCACTGAAAATGACAGATGTGCAGATGTTAAAAAATTTAGCTTTGAAACCACCACTTTAGCACTATAGAAAATATACACATAACATCTTTCCTCACTTAAGCCTCCCTTAATAATCTATGCCAATTTACTTGGGTTTTTTCTCATAGATATTTAAGAAATATTTACTTAATTTTCAAGGAAGCTGATTGTTTAAAAAGTATTTTATCAAAAGAAAAACTTTTATTTCCATCACTAACCATATAGTGTAAGGTAATGATGTCATTAATGTGAGTAGAATGCACCAGAACATCATGTCATATTCCCTAACCACATCCCATTTACATAGCTCCTGGTAATTTTAATTCATCCATCATTAGGAACTAGGTCAGTAAGTTTATCTACAGTCCCAGATAAGAAAACTGAATCATTTCCCTAATGTCCCAGGGCAATTAAGTTTCAGCATGAGGGCTGGAGCTCATGCCAGTAAGTGCATAGATAGAACAATGTAAAAAAAAAAAAAAAAGTCATTTTCCAGATAATTCCAGACAAAATAAAAAAAGTAAGGAAAAATTTTACAAGTTCTGTCTGAGTAATCAAGTTTTCTGTCTAGCTGTATTAACCCCTCAAGAAATATAGCTCAACTTTCTACATGTTTTTTTTTTTTTAATTAAATCTTTTTATTTTCAAAATACATGCATGGATATATGCGTGGATAATTTTCAACATTCACCCTTGCAAAATCTTGTGTTCCAAATTTTCCCTCCCTCTCTCCACTCCCTCCCTAGATGGCAAGTAATCAAAAATATGTTAAACATATGCAGTTCTTCTATACATATTCCACATTTGCCATGCTTCACAAGAAAAAATCAGATCAAAAAGGAAAAAAAAGAGAAAGAAAACAAAATGCAAGCAAACAACAACAAAAAATACTATTGTGATCCACACTCAGTTCCCACAGTCCTCTGTCTGGGTGCAGATGGATCTCTCCATCACAAGAACATGTGAACAGGCCTGAATCATCTCATTGTTTTAAAAAAAGAGCAATGTCCATCAGAACTGATCATTGTATAATCCTGCTGTTGTCATCTATAATGATCTCCTGGTTCTGCTCATTTCACTTAGCATCAGTTCATGTATGTCTCTTCAGGCCTCTCTGAAATTATCTTGCAGATCATTTCTTACAGAATAATAATTCATATACTATAATTTATTCAGTCATTCTCCAACTGATGGGCACCCACTCAGTGTCCAGTTTCTTGCTACTACAAAATGAGCTGCTACAAATATTTTTGCACATGTAGGTTTCTTTTACTCCTTTATGATCTCTTTGGGATATAAATGCAGTAGAAATGTTGCTGGATCAGAGAATATGCACAGTTTGATGACCCTTTAAGGATAGATCCAAATTGCTTTCCAGAATGGTTGGATCAGTTCAAAATTCCACCAACAATGTATTCATGTTCCAGTTTTCCCACATCCCCTCCAACATTTGTTATTGTCTTTTCCTATCACTTTAGTGTATGTGAGAGATGTGTAGTGGTACCTCAAAGTTGTCTTAATTTGCATTTCTCTTATCAATAGTGATTTAGCGTACCTTTTCATATAACTAGAAATGGTTTCAATTTCTTCATCTGAAAATTGTCTTTTATATCTTTTGGCCATTTATCAATTGCATAATGGCTTGAATTCTTATAAATTTGAGTCAATTCTCTATACATTTTAGAAATGAGACCTTTATCAGAACCCTTTAATGTAAAAATGTTTTCCCAAGTTATTACTTCCCTTCTAATCTCATCTGCATTAGTTTTGTTTGTACAAAAACTTTTTAAACTTAATATAATCAAAATTATCTATTTTATGTTCAGTAATGATCTCCAGTTCTTCTTTGGTCAAAAATTCCTTTCTTCTCCAGAGATCTGAGAGGTAAACTATCTTATGTTCTTCTAATTTGCTTATACTATCACTCTTTATGTCTAAATCATGAACCCATTTTGACCTTATCTTGGTATATAATGTTAGGTGTGGGTCAATGCCTAATTTCTGCCATATTAGTTTCCAATTTTCCCAGCAGTTTTTGTCAAATAGTGAGTTCTTGTCCCCAAAGCTGGAGTCTCTAGGTTTGTCAAACACTAGATTACTATAGTCATTGACTATTTTGTCCTGTGAACCTAATCTGATTGATTACCCCATTTCTTAATCTGTACCAAATGGTTTTGATAACTGCTGCTTTAGAATATGGTTTTAGATCTGGTACAGCTAGACCATTTGCATTTTTTTCCATTAATTCCCTTGAAATCTTTGACCTTCTGTTCTTCCAGATGAATTTTGTTATTATTTTTCTACCTCTGTAAAACAATTTCTTAGGAGTTTGATTGGTACTACATTGAATAAGTAGATTAATTTCAGTAGTATTGACATTTTTATTATATTAGCACAGCTTACCCATGAGCACTTGATATTTTTCCAGTTGATTAGAAATAACTTTATTTGTGTGGAAAGTGTTTTATAATTGTCTTCATATAGTCCCTGACTTTATCTTGGCAGGTGAACTCTAAAATATTTTATATTATCTAGATTTATTTTAAATGGAATTTCTCCTTGTATGTCTTGCTACTGGGTATCTCTTTTTTGGGGTAGGCATGGGATAAGTGTTCTTGGCTTAAACTCTTCATGCAATTACAAAGACCCTCTAATGAAGCAATCATCAATAAGTTAATGCCACTGGATTTCATTATTTATTAAATGTGAATTTTAATGTATTTATTAAATATGAAGCAAATAATTTTACACAACCCAGAAAAGCAAAATTAACCACCTCAAAAATAATTTTTTATTCAAATGGAGATTAAATATATTTAGAATCAAATTTATTTCTCCTATGTAGGTCAGTACAGTCATCTTTTATTCATTAGGTTTTCTTTAAAGATATTGTTGACCATTTTAATACCAAAGTTTTATCCTGGCATAGATCTTAAATCAAACTATAATGTATAGATCTCACTGAAAACATATTTTGGGAGGAAAACCCTATTTAGGTCTAGTTTTTTGCATTAATTTTAAATTGCCTTTATATTAGTTCTTTGTCTTAGACTAGAGGCTCATTGAGATCCCACTGCCATCATTAAAACATTGAACAATTGCTGGATTTGGAGACAGGAAGACTTGAGTTAAAATCTGGTCTCAGACACTTGAGTTCAATATCCCTGAGCTAGTTACTTTGTCACAATCTGCCTCAGTTTCCTCACTTGTAAAAATGACGATAATCATAGCACCTGTCTCCTAAGATTATCATGAAAATAAAATGAGGTAATACTTGTAAAATATTTCACAAGCCCCAAAATGTCATTTAAATTCTGTTATTATTACTGTATGAGAATGTATTCCGATGGAAGTGGATTTCTTCAACAAAGAGATCTAACTCAGTTTCAATTGATCAAGGATGGACAGAAACAGCTGCACCCAAAGAAAGAACACTGGGAAATGAATGTAAACTGCTTGCATTTTTGTTTTTCTTCCCGGGTTATTTATACCTTCTGAATCCAATTCTCCCTGTGCAACAAGAGAACTGTTAGGTTCTGCAAACATATATTGTATCTAGGATATACTGTAACCTATTTAACATGTATAGGACTGCTTGCCATCTGGGGGAGGAGGTGGAGGGAGGGAGGGGAAAAATTGGAACAGAAGTGAATGCAAGGGATAATGTTGTAAAAATTACCCTGGAATGGGTTCTGTCAATAAAACCTATTTTTAAAAAAAATCTGTTATTATTATTAACAACTATTATTATTATTATTCTAAATTTCCTCATTTAATTCAATATTGTAGCCAGACAAAATAAACAGTGATTACTGCTACTATCATTTCTTTTGAGACTAGACTTTATATATGCCACAAACAGAAAAAAAAGGAAAAGAAAAAGGAATTCCAAAACTGTAGAGAGGTATTAACTGAAAGAAACCAAAGTTCAATTTCCATAATTATAAGTAAACATTATAAAAGTCTAATCAGACATTATTTTTCAGTTCATAGGACCTTTAATAAACAACAAAACAATTGTGAGTATCCAATTCAAGAAATATTTAGTAAGTACTTAATGCACAGTACTACATTGACTTTATGGTACTTATAGCCTGATGGGAAATAAGATTAATGTATAGATAATTATTATATTTAAAAATGCATGTTAAGTTAATTAAAGGGATGCTCAATAACTATAGTTTTGAATTCTGTCAATAATTAAAAGTACCTGTATTTATCTGAGGAATGCTATTATTTTTATTTATCCTATTTCATTATTTATCCTATGTTATTATCCTATTTCATGTCCTTTGCCTTCATGATCAGAATCAATGGCACTCCTAGTCCCACATCTGCCTATGTATTTTACCCACCCACCTTGCGCACCTATACTGACAATGGTGATCAGACCTGAAGTACATTGTTCTCTGTGTTCTTTCAAATATCACTAAGACTGGCATGGCAATTACATCTACCATTCTCTTAGTAAGCAAAAATATAGTTCTTATAGGTCAAGTGGATTGAAGTTATCGAGGGCAGTAGGTACTTTTTTCTTCTTTTCTTGGGTAGTGCCTTTAATGCTTATTGGAAACAAAGAAAATAGAATCAAAAAAAGACTTGGTTGCCTCTACCTTATTCCTGCCATAAAGTGTTATTATTCCATTAATCATACATTCTAAACAGAATTTGATCTCTTTATTAACATTATTCTTTTCCCCAGAATAACTGAAAAAAGAAAAAAAAAACTTTTGTTGTTCTTAGCTTTCTATACCAGATTCAGTTTGATTTGAGCTCTACTGATATTATTCTTATAGAACTTAACTACATTTTTATTCATATTCCAGCATATTCCTTTGTTTGTGTTTCACATATATAAAAAAGATTGTGCATCCATTTTGAACTACTATATTGTATTGTTCAAGATTTAATCTGCATTTAATTTCTGCCAAAATGCTTTCCCAGATTTTCCAGAATGTCTAATAAAAAATTCTTTCATATGAGATTTACATTTTTGGTGTACTGAATACTGGAATAATAAGCTTAATTGTTTCTAATGTCTAGATCTAATCTATTCCAGCAATCTATTTTCCAAATTTCAACCAATGGCAAAGAGTTTTGATTAATATTTTATAATCTAATTTGAGACCTGGAAGTGCTATTCCCTCTTCATTATATTTTTCTTTATTGCTTTTGAAATTCTAGATTTTTTTTGTTCTTCTTGATAAATTTTGTCAATATTTTATCTAACTGTATAAATGATTGATTAGAAAAAGAAATTTTTCTATCAAATATCTCTCTGAGAACTTATATCTAAAATATATTTGGAATTAATAAGCATATAAAAGAACCAGAGCCATTAACCTCTATAAAATGATATTCTTTAACTTGTAATAGACTAAATCTATAAGATAATTTAATTGGCCATGTTATAATTATGATGGTACCATCCAGCCATGAACAATTAATTATTTGTCATGATATTTGTTTTCCTTATTTCTAAAATGAATATGTAAAGATTATATTTATATATTTTAAATAGTTCTTTGCTATATTGATCCCAAAAATATGCAATAGTCACTATTATTTTTATCATGTTCTTCTAAATTTTAAAATGATATAAAAAATATCCTGAGCCTCAATTCCCTCATCTGAAAAAAAGAGAAAAAAAAGAGAGAAAACATGTTACTAAAATGATTTTTGTGTATCTTTATCTATGACCTTTTGTGACATTATAAATTGTCTCAAGTTCTTTGTTAATTCTCTGAGTTTTCTAAGTAATACAGTTTATATTTGCAAAAGAGAGAAAGTTTTGCCTCATATTTGCTAATGTTTATTCCTTTAATTTATTTATTTGTCTTATTGTAATCCTTAGCATTTCTAGCACTGTATTAAATAACAATGGAGAAAGCAGTCATCTTTATTTATTTTTATAGTTATTAGGACTGTTTCTAATATTTTCCCATTGCTAATAATAGTAGTCAAATGATTCTTATGTACCTATACTTTGGAGGGTTTGTGTATTTTGTTTTGTTTTGTTTTATTACAAAAGAATATCATACTTCATCAAAGGCTAGGGGGGTTATTTTTATTTTTTGTACATATTGATGCCAAGTTTTTAGTTTCAGGTACTTTTATTTTTAATATAATTGCTTTATTGTTCTCCTAATTTTAATGCTTTTTAAATCCCTGATAAATTTGTATATATTTCTATAGTCTTTTTGCTAGGATTCTGTTCAAAGGTTTTGCATCTCTATTAGTTAATATTATCAGTCTATACTTTTCTTTTTTTGCTTTGTTCTTTATCAGTTTAGCTACAAAATTTATAGCATAAAAGGAACTTGGTAGAATATTTTCTTTTTTAATTGTTGAGAAGAGAATGGGTATGAATTTGAACATGTCTTTGATAGAAATCATATGTAAATCCATTTGGACCAGCACTTCTTTTCCTTTCTTAATGATCTTATGGCTCCATTTCATTTTCATTTTCTATGTTGAATCCTTAAAGATTTTTATTTCATGACATATTGACTTGGCTATTTTATACTTTTGTGAATAATCTTTAACTTATAAAAATTCTTGGTTTTTCTTGAATGTGATTGTGTGTTTTAGTTTTATATCTAAATTGGGTGAAAACTTCTCTATGCATTCATATCCATGTCTACAGACAATTGATTTTTTTTCCTTATTGTTGAAATATTTCTCTTTGTGTCTTCAGAATTTCATTTTAAGGAATTTCTTTTTGTGAGATATGAATACTGGTTAGAAAAGTTCACTTTCCCCCGTGATTTAGAAAAGTGAATTATGAGAAAGGGACTTGCAAAAGAGATGGCAAAAAAGAGAAGAAAAGAAAAGAAAAACCAAAAGACCATTTAATGATGCTTAAGAACAGAATAACAAAAAAAAAAAAAAAAAAAAACTTGTACTTTAAAAAGTGAGCTATTAAAATGACACACTTTCTCTTCATTCAAGATCAGAAAAAAATTAAAGATCAAGGGGGAGAAGTGTCACAAATCATGTGTGGATATATACACATACACACACACACAACACACATACCAATAGGACCAAAAAAATGGAAATTTTATAGGAAAAACACAAGGCAAATTTGAGGAATTATTCTAGCCTTCTAGTTCCCAACTACCTTCTATCTTTCTGTTTCCTTCTCAACTACAGATTGAGAATGGATTTTGAAATTAGCCTCTGATATGCTGAGTTTTTTAGGTTTCTATATTTGTTCATGGTTTCCTATGAATTATTTTAATCCTATACATTTTCAAAATGACTAATTATAAAACATGCTATCCAATACAGAGAAATGATGAATTTGGTGTTCATAATGTAACATATAATATACATATGTAAAATACATATTACATGTGATATGATACATATTTATATATATAGTTGTATACATTGGGAGAATATTTTCCTTGATTATATATACATATTAAACATATACATATATACATATTTGTTACAATGAATTTGCTTTTTTCTTTTCTTCTTTTCTACTAGAGTGAAAGGTGGGAGATAAAAAAGATTTCCATTCAATAAAAGAGAGATGGGAAATGCTAAAAATGTGATATTTTAAATGAACTTTCATAATAAATCATTGTCTTATAGGTTTTTCTTTTCTGTTTAATTTTATTACAGGAGAAGCCTCATTATGTGAGAGTATTCAATATTTGTAATGTGAAAAAGTCAATAAGACTAAAAATACAATAAATTAAAATAAAATAAAAGTTGCCTCTTACCCAATATTCATATTGTTTATTTAGAACTTGTGTGAATATTAGGGAGCATTGAGAAAACCTAATATGAGTCATAGAAACTTTCTGTTTCAAACTAATTATTTCTTACCCAAAATTACAAAAAAAAAAAGAACATAAGACAAAGAAAATATAATTATTTAAATATAGAACTTGATCTGTGTGATGCATTTTAGAGGGAAGGGTGCATCTTCTTCTCTCCACTTCTCTCACAAGAGCAAAAAATAAGTGCTTAATTAGACTCTACAGTCAATAATAAAATACCGTGGAAAATTCAAAATTACCAAGCTTGTAGGATAGCCTTATGACCTCACTCTTAAGATATTTACTTATTTTTTTATTTTAGAATATGTGTACCATAACCAAGATAACCAACAAGAAGTAGAGTTTAATTGGCAATAATCTAGCTTAGCTGTGAATATAATCATTGAAGGCTGACACCTTCAGTAATTTTAATGCCATACAAATTGGTTTTTGTTGTAAAGTGCAACTCTCTGATTAGTACTTGATTAAATAACAACAACACAAAGGATAACCTCATAGCACTCAAATATCAACAACTTTCTGGATTCCAGGTTTCTCAGCAAGATAATGAGCATGATGCATTGTTTAGTGCGTGTTTGTGTGTGTGTGTGTGTGTGTGTGTGTGTGTGTGTGTGTGTGTGTGTATGTTTTAATTGGAATTGCATCAAATACATAATGATTTTTCTGGAAATAATACATTCTGTAACAAGAATTCTATGATAGATTCTCTCTCCTTTTCTTTTCTCCCTCCTCTCTACCCCCTCCCTTTCTGTGTCTCTGTCTCTGTATTTCTCTATCTCTATAACTCTCTGTTTCTCTATGTGTGTATTTATTTATGTATATACATATGTCTATTATGTAATGTATAGATATATACCAATTTTATACTCATCCGTGAATTTTTCATGAACTTATTCCCGCAAGTAAAGATAATTGTTATAACCATACTGTTTATATGTTAAACTCTTCATTTAAAGTATTATGTGTAGTCATTTATATTTATCTAACCAAAGATGGTTTATTGATCTGGCTCAATTTACATTTTACCAATGAGTTGTGTTTTTTTAAAATGTCGTGATACTAAGTAAAAATTGCTGTATTTTATATACAGTGTATATACCACATAGGAAAGATGTTTTTATTTTCTTTTGTAGTCTCAATTTCATGCATTGTGTCTTAACATAGTAATCACTTATTGAATGCTTATTGAATTGAAATAAAGGACCAAATCATAACACATAGTGTGAATGTGACATAGTTTAGTCATTTAACCTCATTAAACCTGACTTTCTCCACCTGCAAAATGTGAAAGCAAATTAGATGAACTCTAAATAAATTTCCAACTCTGAATCTGTGATCTATATACATGTTAGGCAACCTAAAATAACATGTAAGAGTTAAAATGCTATACAAATATGAACTGCCATTATTATTTTTGTTTTAACATTCATTCATTGCACATAAAGCATTGTAATGTGAGTAGACAGGAATGAAAGGGAAGATATAATTTGTTCCTTCCCTTGAAGCATTTATAATCTGGTTCAGTTATAGAACTTTCAAAAATGAAAAAAAAAATTAGAAGCATTTCATAGCAATAAAGGGCAGCTAGGCAGTCCATTGGAAGCACTACAAAAAGGTAAGTCTATTATAATGATCATCACACAATATTGCTATTACAGTGTTCGTCTGCTTGTGGTCACCTCACTTAGCATCAATCCATACAAATCTTTCCAGATTTTTCTGAAATCTACTTGCTCATCATTTCTTATAACACAACACTATTCCATCATATTCATCAATTTATTCACACATTCCATAATTAATGGGCATCTCCTCAATTTCCAATTCTTTGCCATCTCAAAAAGAGCTGCTATAAATATTTTTGGCATGAGAGTCCTCCCTTTTTTATAGTATTTTATTTTCCCAAATACATGTAAATATAGTTTTCAACATTTATTTTTAAACAATAACTCTTTTATGTTCAAAATACATGAAAAGATAATTTTCACTTTTGCAAAACCTTGTGTTCCAAAGTTTTCTCCTTTCCTTTCCATCCCGCCCCGACAGCAAATAATCCAATATATGCTCAACATGTGCAATTTTTTATACATATTTTCACATTTATCATGCTGCACAAGAACAATTAGATCAAAAAGAAAAAATTGAGAAAGAAAAAAAAAGCAAGCAAACAACAAAAAAAAACGTTGAAAATGCTATGTTATGATCTACACTCAACCTCCAAAGTCTTTCTGGATGCAAATGACTCTCTCCATCACAAATCCACTGTAATTAGCCTGAATCACCTCATTACTGAAAAGAGCCTCTCCCATCCGAGTTGATCAACACATAATCTTGTTGCTGCCGTGTACAATGTTCTCTTGATTCTGCTCACTTCATTTAGCATCAGTTCATGTAAGTCTCTCCAGGTCTTTCTGAAATCATCCTACTGATCATTTCTTATAGAACAATAAAATTCCAAAATAGTCACATGTGTCTCTCTAGGTAACAACACCTACATAGCAACTTCAGGATTCAAAGTTTTCTTGACTTGGCTCTGAACCCCCTTTGAACTCTCCTAAATGTCAGCCAGCAGATGGGCAAAGACTGAGAAGAATTAGGAAGGGGTGTTGGGTGTGTCTCTATAATCAGAATGGCAAGAGGGTGAAACTATTTCTATAGACAATGTCTAGTTTTTAACTAGGACACAAAACATTGCCCCTTCATGCACTGATTTATGTTTCTTTATGTTTCCTTAGTAATTTTGCGGTTTTAGGGCTTAAATATGAAGAGAATAGATACAATAAACTCATTTTGACTACATACATCAATATTTTCTATGTTTTCTTGCTTTCATGGTCTCTTCAAGAACCAATAGAGCTTGTTTGTCATTGGCATTTTCAGAGTTCATTTATAGTTTGTTCAATTTGCTTCTAAGATAAGGTTATTTATGAATTCTATTTCCTGTTCTATGAATCTAGGAAATTTACATTTTTGTAAATATTCATCCATCTCATTTAGATTGTCAGTTTTATTGGCATATGGCTATTAAAATAGCTTCTAATAATTGTATTTCTTTTTCAGTGGTAATGAATTCACCTTTTTCATTATTTTATATAGAAATTTGGTTTTCTTTTTAAATATGACAGCCAATGACTTATAAATTTTAATGGTTTTGAATAAAAACAGCTCCTAGCTTTACTTATAATTTCATTTGTTATGTTTCTTGGTTCTGTTTTGCTTTGTTTTTTTTTTTTTTTTGGTTTTGTTAATTCTTTTATTTTCAGGATTTTTCTTTTAATGTTTTGTTAGACATAAAACATAAAATGTTTTTTATTTATTTTTCTATGTTTTTTTTTTAAGTTGCATATCCAGTTTATTGACTTGTTTTTTCTCTCTTTTATTTATGTCAGCTTTCAGAGGTATAAATTTTCTCCTAAACTCTACTTTGACTGTATTCCACTAATTTTGGTATACTACCTATTTGTTGTTGAAAAGTTAAATTTATTAATGATTTATTAATTATCAATTTTATTATTAATATAATAATTAATTATAACTTATTGATACATTTATTGTTTATTTTATAATTAATTATTAATTTGACATACTCATTCTTTAGGATTATTATTTAGTTTCTCATCAATTTTTAGTCTGTGCTGAAGAGACATTTTATTGAATGTAATTTTCTTTACATTATAGTCATAAAAAGATGCATGTAATATTTCTGCTTCTCTGCATTTATCTTTGAGGTTTTACACAATAATACAGAGTCAATTTTTGTGAAGTGACACAGTGCATGGGAGAATAAGTATTCCATTCAACACTACAGAACTCTATCATATCTAAATTTTCTAAAATTCTGTTCATCTCAACTTATTTCTTGTTTATTTTATGATTACATTTATCTTAGAATGAGATGAATAAATTGTTTCCTCACTTTTATAATTTTATTATCTATTTCTTTCAACAATTCATTTAACTTTTCTTTGCTAAGTGGGAAAATGTGCATGCTAAGGATAACTTCAGTCTCAAGTACAAACTCATTTGCAAAGCATTATAAAGGAAGTGGATGTAAGGCTCAAATAGTAATGCCTCACACAACAGCAAGTGTACCTGAAGAAAAAAATCATCTTTTAATGAACTTAGGATAAATATACCTAGCCAAATCACCTTGATAGTATTTGTAGGTACATATGAAAGATGGAAACAAATAGATATAAAATGGGAAAGAGCTATTGGTCTTGTTATTGTGATCTATCACAATATCTATCAGGGACAATGATAGTGAAACAACTGCATTTTAACTACCAATTAGTTATGTTAGTTATTAGTAATTAGATGTGAGAAATGTTCTCTTGGAAATAAAAGCTACATCTGATCAAATACATCATCCTAGAAACAATTAAAATTTTAAAACATTCAGGTTTTTATTTGTAAGATATCTCAAAAAGGGAAGATTCCAAAAGAATGGAAAAAATATCCCCATATGCTTCCCTTTTTTTCCTCTACAAAATCTTTTTATGTAAGTTTTTATTTTATTCTTAAATTTTTGTTATATATCACAGACAGTGTAAAATTATGTTTCTTCTATTTTCCAATCAAAATTTTCAAGAGAAAAAATGAATAAAAATACAGAATAGGCATAGATAAATTAATTGAGAGGATAATAAAACCAGAAGGAAGATTAAGTATCAAGCTCTCAAACAGACTTCAAATCTCTCAACAAATATTCTAAAATTAAGGAAAATGAACCAATGCCTGATGAAATTTAAAAGCCTGTAAACTCATGAGTGGAGCATAGACTGATGACAAGAATATCCAGGATAATTCAAAAGGGGTTCAAGGAATATTCAATATTATAAAAAAAAAGCCAAATTATCACAAATAACATGATAATAATAAAAATCTTCTGATAAAGTATATTTTTATTTTAAAAACAAAACATAAATATAAAATGATATTTTAAAATATCTATCTATTTAAATAAAATATATATCTATTTAAAACTAAAGGTAGAATTATGTACTGGAAATAAACTAGAAACTATCCTAATAAATGTAACAATAAAACAAGAATGCTTCCCTTCCTTACTTTTAAATGACATTGTTCATGTAATAAAAACAAAAGGAAGAAATTAAAGGTATAAAAATAGTCAGAGGGGTTTTTTAAAAATTTCTATTTATTTGTACCACAATGGTTAACTTTAAAAATTCTAAGGACTTAACAAAGAAATTAAATGCCATCATTAATAGCTTATATAAAGTTGCAAACTACAAAACAAAAAACAAAAACAAAACTCATAAATGTCAATATCACTTTAATTTAGCAATAATGAAATCCAAGAGGCAATAATAGAAAGAAAGACTCATTCAAAATAATGGTAAGATATCCATAGTATATAAGTCAATCTACCAAGTCATACAGGATACTCATATTAAAAATATCATAGTGCTTTCATTAAAGAAATAAAGAATAGGGGCAGTGAGATGGTCCAGTACATAGGTTGCCAGCCCTGAAGTCAGGAGGACCTGAGTTCAAATATGGCCTCAGATACTCAATACTTCCTAACTGTGTGATCCTGAGCAACTCACTTAACCCCAATTGCCTCAGCAAAATTAATAAATAAATAAGAATAATATAAATAACTAGAAGCAAAGGTAGCATACATCTAATAACCAAGAGTACATAGTCCCTATATAATAAAAATGATAACGTTACTAGAATTTGCAGATTTATTGATATACCAAAAGGACGATTTATAAAACTATACAAAGTAATAGCAAAATTCATTTATATGAATAAAATATCTAGTAAAACAAAGGAAATAATTTTAAAACTTAGGAAGAAAGGAGAAATCGCACATTCAGACATAAAGACATATTATAAAACAGTAGTTATCAAAACTATTTGCCACTAATCTACAAATAGAGAATAAATAAGCTAAACAAATGAGTAAAAAAATCATAAAAAATGAATAATATAGAGTTCAATAAACCTAAAATAAAATACCTTGGAAAGAATTTCTTATTCAACCCCAATCGATAGGAAATTGGAAATCAGTCTAGCAGAAATTATGTTTAGATTAACATTTTATATCATACACTGTAATAAATTTAAAAGGGTCTTAGATTTGAATATTAAAACTGATATCATAAAAATCTTGGAGAGAAATCATGTGTATTTTGAAATATTGGCTTGGGACTGAATTCAAAGCCAACCAAGACATAAAGGTGATGACAGAAGACAAAATAAAAAATTCTTATTATCTTAAATTAAAAAGTTTAAGTATGATAAAATCAAAATAACTAGGATAAAATTTTTTTGTTAAATATCACTGATATCCAAGATGAGTGACATATAAGATGAAATTTCCTAATAGTTACATGGTCAACTATAAAGAACACAGTTTTATAAATTATGAACTATTAAGAACCACATGAAAAAATATACTAAATTACTAAAGAATGCATAAATTAAAACAACCAAGAAGGTTATCTTCACACCAAGAATTGGCAAAGAAGTAAAAATAGGCTAATAGCCAATTCAAAGTTGAAAGATCATCACAATAAGGTCGCATAGCTATAAATATATTCAATAACAGTGGAAATCAATTTGGAATTATGCATAGCATAATTAAAACGTCAATGTTCTTTAAACGAGTGATTTTGCTGCTAGGCATATACATCAAAAAGGTCAATGACAACATAAGGTAGCATATTTGTAGCAGTACTCTTTTGATGTAATAGAAAATTAAAGAGAAAAGCAATATGCATAGATTGAGAAGTGGCCAAACTGTATTACATTCTTATTGTTGTAAGAAATGATGACAATGATGACCTCAGAAAAGCATGTGCAGTCTTATATGAACTAGTGCAAATTGAAAGAAGCAGAAATAAAAACACAAGTAAAATTGATACAAAAATGCAAATGTAAATTACATATCAATAGAAATTGAATGTTATAAAAAAGTTTATGGTACCCTTACCCTTAAAAGTAAGAAATCAGAAGTCATTCCCAATTGCTTATTTACAGAGACAGAAGATATTTTGGGTCCATAAAATTAGTGAAACTGGAAGATTTGAGTTATCTCCATATTGCCATCATATTAAACATTATTGTGATCCAAAGCGCTGTGTAGAGGACCTTATGCAGTTTGAGTTAATTTTTGTCTTTAAGTGAATTGATTTGTGACCCTGTTGTAGACTTTTTGAGCATGGAGAATTTGAAAGATAAAAATACCAGTAAAAGTCCTCCACTGGGGAAATTTTTTGGAATAATGGGTCATGTGGACCAAAAGCAAGTTATGAAATATGTGCTGGAAGTAGTTTTTCTAGGTCCTAGCCAAGTATGTAACCATGATCATGAAAAAGAATATGATGTGAGACATTGTATATTATTTCAGATTCTTTCAGTAATATACTGAGGGGGAAATAGTTAAACAAAAAATGACATTCTTTTAATAATATGTCATTTTTTGCTTAACTACTTACCCCTCTTTTTATTTATTATTCTTTAAAAATGTGTCTCAAAAAGGGAGCAAAGAAGGATATATTTAGAAATATAGGCAATGTGAAAGCAAAAGGCATCAAAAATGTAGTAAAAACATTTCCTAAAGAATGATTATTTTGCAACATTGGTGACAGAATGCTGCAGTAGGATTAGTGACCAGCAAAGACAGTGATAGCCATAGCTTCTGGACACAGCACATAAGTAGGAGAACCAGAAGAAGCTGGTCAGAGGGAGATTTCAAGGACCTCTTTCCTGGCTCATACTTATTCCAGGCAAGGACCTGAGTCCTGGTAAGACTCAATTGTTTTGCCCATACTCAGATCCAGGTAAGCAGTGCTGGTTCACAGTGCTGGTCCTTAGAAGGATCTCTGAAAACAGCTGCACAAAACTTATGATATTGCACCCTGTACCCTGGAAACAGGGCCCTAATTTAACAAAAACTTAAAAGCCAAGTAATAGGTTGGGAAAATGAGTAAACAACAAAAAAAGATTCTTATGAGATTACTATGATAACAAGGAAGATCAAAATATACACTCAGAAGATAATAAAGAAGTCAAAGATTTTACATCCAAAGCCTTCAAGAAAAATAAGACTTGGTCTCAGGTTACAGAAGAATTCAAAAGGGATTTTAAAAATCAAATGAGAGTGATGCAAAAGGAAATACCAAAAACTAAAAAGAAGAAGAATGCTTCCAAAAGCAAAATTGGTCAAATGGGAAAGGAGGTACAAAAGCTCACTGAAGAAAATAATTCCTTAAAAATTAAAATTGGGCAAATGGAAGATAATGACTTTTTGAGAAATCAAAATACAATAAAACAAATCCAAAGTAATTAAAAAAAGAAGAAAAATGTGAAATATCTCATTGGAAAAACAAAAATAGATCCAGAAGAGATCACTTAAAAATTATTGATCTACTTTAAAAACGTGATTTTAAAAGACACTGGTCATCATTTTTCAAGAAATTCTCCAAGAAATCTATCCTGATATTATAGAACCAGAAGGTAAAATAAAAATTGAAAGAATCAAACAAATATTCCTCAAAAAAAGATTCTAAGATGAAAACTCCCAGGAATAATATAGCCAAATTCCAGAATTCCCAGGTCAAGGGGAAAATATTGCACACATCCAGAAAGAAACAATTTAAATATAATGAAGCCAGGATAACACAAGATTTAACAACTTTTTCATTAAAGGATTGAAAGGTGTGGAATTTGACATTGCATTCAGCAATGGAACTAGAATACAACCAAGAATCACTTATGGAAAAACTGAGTATGATACTTTTAGGGGGAAGGAGAACATTCAATGAGGTAGAAGATTGTAAAGGGTTGAAACTCTGAATAGGTGCACTTAAATTAGACAACAAAGCACTTAAGGATAACTTTTTGGACAATAACTCTATTAGCATGTTTGGAATTTCTCTTCTCACAGTTAATGCTAACTCAATGCTTGGGATTAAGAGAATTATAAGGAGGGGTTGGGGGTGGAGTGAGACGAGCCAATGGTGGATGAAGAGAAAGGAGGTTGTAGAGAGCTTGTGGCAGTTTTGCCCATCCTCTTCACTTCTCCCCTTAAAGACCAAGGACTTTTGCTTATCTTGACTCCAGCTGATCCTGAGGCCTCCAGGGAGCTAACAGAATATTTCCAAACATTTATGATAAAAAGATCACAGCTGAATAGAAAATTTTATTTTCAAATACAAGGCTAAGAGGAAGCATAAGGAGGTAATTAGGAAAGAGAAATCATAAGGGATTTAAATTTTGTTTACATTTGTTTACATTTCTACATGGGAAGATGATACTTGTAACTCATAAGAATTTTCTCATTATCATGCCAGTTAGAAAATGTATATATGGACAGAGGGTACAGGTATGAGTTGAACATGAAAAGATAATATCTAAAAATAAAATAAAATAAAGAGGTGAGAGAAATATACTGAAAGAAAGGGAAAACAAGAGGTGGAATGGTGTAAATTGTCTGCCATAAAAAAAGGCAAGGAAAAAAAAAACCTTTTACAATAGAGGAAGAGGGGAATGGGAGTGAGTGAACATTATTCTTATCAGAATTGACTCAGGGAGGAAATAACATACATATTCAGTGTGAATATAGAAATCTATCTTACCCTGCAGAAAGTAGGAGGGAAAGGGGATAAGAGAAGTGGACAGAGTGATAGAAGAGAAGGTACATTGGAGGGAGGGGCTGCTCAGAAGTAAAACACATTGAGTAAAGAACAGGGTGAAAGTAAAGATAACGAATAAACAGGGGAATACAGTTAGCAATAGTAAGTGGGAAAGAATTTTGAAGCAACTTTCTTGGATGAAGGTCTCATTTCTCAAATGTATAGAAAATTGGGTCAAATTTATTTTTAAAAATTCATTCCCCAATTGATAAATGATCAAAAGATATGATCTGCGGCCAAAATGTTATAAAATCATACATATCTTTTGATTTAACAATGCCACTGCTAAGTGTGAATCCTCAAAAAAGATTTTTTTTAAGTAGAAACCTGTATGTATAAAAATACTTACAGCAACTTTTCTTCTTAGGACAAAGAATTGGAAATTGAGAGGATAGCCATCATTTGAGGAATGGTTGAATAATTGTGGTATGGGATTATGAAGGAATATAAGAAATGATGTGCAGGATGGACTCAGAAAAACATGGAAAGTCCTTCATGAACTCAAGCGAAGTGAAATGTACTGTGTACATAATAATAGCAAAGTTGTGGGATGATTAGATGGGAATGACTTTGCTACTCTCACCAATACAGTGATCCAAGATTACTCTGAAGGAATTATGAAAAATGCTATCCAAACACAGAGAAAAACTAATTAGATCTGAATACAGACTGAAACATACTTAAATTTTTTTTTTTTCTTAAAGGTTCTTTTGGGGGTTGAGAGTGGGAGAGATCCATTTTCTTTTGCAACATGACTTTTATGGAAATGTTTTGCACAATTTCACAGGGGCTTTCAATTTGCTGGGGTGGGGAGAAAGGAGGAAATCTGGAATTCAAAATTTTAAAAACAGATATAAAAACGTTTTACACTTAACTGGGAAAATTTTTTTATAAATTTTTAAAGAATGATTATTTTGGCAGCTATGTAAAGAATAAGATTGGGAGGAGAAAACAGAAGTTAGAAATCAATTAGAATATTATTTCCAAAGTGACATAAGGAACTTAAATTAGGGTACTGGTAGTACAAATAGTAAGGAAAAAATGAATGAGATATTTTGAAAATAAAATTGACAATACTTGACAATTTAAAATATTTTATTGCGTGTATATAGAGAGAATAGGGGAAAGGTCGTCGTGAAAGTAAAGACTTTTACATTGCGTGCCATCATCTGAAATAGGAAAATTGAAGAAAAAGGCAGATTTCTAAAGGATAAGTTCAATTCAGGACACTATGAGGTTGAAATGTCTGAGGACATGTAGCATGCGGTTATAAATATAGAATTGGACCCTAGAACAGAGATAAGAACAGACTATATAGTAATACATTTTTTTCCTTGATTCTTAGTTTATATTCTTGCTATGTAAGAGTAGAAGATAGCAAAATTCTAGAGCTAATGATGATAAGTAGGAGAGATGATTAGAAATTTCAGAATTAAAAAAAGCTACCTTTTAATTCAGTATCATTCAACCAAATTTTAGTTATTTGCCAGGTTACTGGAAGTACAAAACCATAGACTATATTTAAGGAGTTTAGATTCCAAGGGAGTATTTAACTTATATACTTGGAGAAAGATGTCTTTCCACATGTAGTGCCTAGGGAGCTTCCTTCTGAGAGAATCATGATGCTGTATAAGAGAAGTAGTAAAGTAGACAGCTGAGTCAGGAAGATCCCAGTTCATATCTGGCCTTAAATATTTACAAACTGTGTGACCATGAACAAGACATTTATCTTGCTTGCTTCAGTTTCCTTATTTGTAAAATGAGAATAATAACACCTCTCTCTGAGAGTTGTGAGGATCAAAAGAGATAATTATAAAGCACTTAATATGAGACTGGAGACCTGAGACATTCTATAAATCTTTTTATTGTTATGATTATTATTAAAACCATGCAGTTTGTGTAGATATTTTATAACTTGTTTGGTCAGTTTACCCATGTTATAAAAGAAGCTTTGGTTTAAAATGTCTTCAAGAAGTCCTGTCAACATCAGCTTCTTTTATTTTATTGTTTTTTGTTTTATTGGCTCTTGTCATAAGATCACTATCACTATGACTTATATTGGAGGGGATGTGGGAAGACTGGTGGCACTGTGAAAGGATCCTACCATTCTGGAGAGCAATTTGGAACTATTCTTTAAAAGTTACCAAACTGTGCTTACCCTTCGATCCAGCAGTGTTTCTACTGGGATTTTATATCCCAAAGAGATCTTAAGGGAAGGAAACAGACCCACATGTGCAAAAATGTTTATGGCAGTCCTTTGTGTAGTGGCAAGAAACTGGAATTGAGTGGATGCCCATCAGTTGGAGAATGACTGAATAAATTATGGTATATGAATGTTATGGAATATTTTTGTTCTGTAAGAAATGACCAGCAGGATGATTTCAAAGAGGCCTGAAGAAACTTACATGAAGTGATGCTAAGCGAAATGAGCAGAACTAGGAGATCATTGTACATGGCAACAACAAGATTATACAATGATCAATTCTGATGGACGTGGCTTGTGGTATTTTTTTTCTTCTTTAAAATAATAGTGGATGATTCTCTCTGGGTGAGAGGGCAGGTTTCTCAGGGAGGTTTTCTTGGAGGCAGCCTTAGTATCAGTTCAAATCAATAATTACCCTAAATGCAGCCAGCTGGTAGAAATACAAATGTTTATTTTCTCCTTCCAAAATAGCCTGGTTAGTTGAGGCCTATATCTCTGCTTGGTTCCAAGAGCTCTTGCAGATTGTCCTTTGCTTCTGCCTCTGCTTTCTTCAGCCCACTCCACTCTTCATGTAATTCTGCTGAAATCTCTTCTTCCGCCACCAGCCAGTCAAGTGGAAAATATTCTTGAATGAATCACTCTTCACTGGCTTATATATGACTCTTCTGAGAGAATGGGATTATGGGTTTTCTTTCATAGTGCTCTCTGGCCCTAAGAGCTTCAAGGGAGGTGTGAATTTGGGTATCTCATACTAAACTCTGAAATTTCCCAAACGTGTGAACTCCAAAGAGTAAAGGTGCGAACACAAGCATTGTATCAATTAGTTCTACTTAGTACCTTGTTTCAGGTTCTGGCCCAAAACATCTTCTTGTAAGATCAGATCAATAATCTATCAACTCTAATGAGTTAGCAGTTTGTAAAGATTCCAACAGTGGCTCTCTTCAACAATGAGATGATTCAAACCAGTTCCACTTGTTCACTGATAAAGAGAACCATCTACACCCAGAGATGACTGTGAGAACTGAGTGTGGACCACAACATAGTATTTTCACTCTTTCTGTTGTTGTTTGCTTGCATTTTATTTTGCTTCTCTCTCTTTTTTTTTTTTACTGGTTTGATGTGATTTTTCTTGTGCAGCATGATAATTGTATGAATATGTATACATATATTGGATTTACCATATATTTAGGGTAAGTAAATGATATAGCATGTAAGTGGAAGAAGCAATAAGTAGGGGAATTTTTAAAAATAATAATTAGGAGGCAGAAGGTAGAAGATATAAAAGTGTCCTTTTTTCTGCTAGATAAAGTGAGTCAAACTTAGTTAATTTACCTAAGATGATATAATTGTTTAGAGGCAAATTCAGAATTAAAATCAAGAATCTCTTGAAAATCCCTAGAGTGGGGTTGTTACCATTCAGTAAATACATCTCTTTCAACTAATAAAGCTCTTATTTCTTGATTCTTACTGTTCTTGTCAGAAATCGTTTTTAAGAAAAGACATACATTTTAATTTTCCTATAAAATAATGGTTTGGAGGGATAAAACATACAAAAGCTCCATTTGATCAAATTGTTTGAACTTTTGCATGAAGAAAGAAGTTATAAAAAGATTGTAAAAATCATTTTCTAGCCCCACCTTAAAAAAATTTAGTTCTTATAAAATATTCTAAGATGCCATAGTTGTCACACCTACTTGTATTGGGAAGATTCTTGAACTAAAGTGAGCAGATGCTGGAACAGATGGAAAGCCTCTTTTTGGGCAGAGAAAAAGAAACATCCAATTAAGGAATGCCTGGACACTATGTTATCTCCCTCTAGCTGACTGAGCTAAGAAAGAGACTTCCTTATGTTACAGTTTAGAGATTTGGGGGAAACCTGTCACTTCTTCATCCTTATTTTTACCTTGATACATAGCCACAAATCAGCACTGAAATTCAAGACCAATTTCAAAAATCTCTCAGATTTTCATGCCATCTTTATAAAATTACTGTGGTATTCTCAGTGACGGTGGAAAATGAATCAAACTGTTTGTGAGATATTTATATTTACTATTCTCCTTCTCTACATCATCACTCCAGATGAATTGTTCTTCTCCAGTTAACAGTTTTAGAATTGTAAGAGTTTTAAAGATCATTTAGTTCAGTTTTCTGTCATTTTACAGACCATAGTATGTAGCATGAAGAGATTTTAGGGATTATGTCATTCCACCTTTTATTTTATAGAAAGAAACTAAGGGCAAAGAGTCTAAAGTCATAAAGTCACTTAAGGACACAACAGGGGCTATCGTCTAAGTGGTCTGATTCTCAATCTAAAGGACTGTCCTCTAAACAACATTATCTTTCTTACTTTGTGAGCTTTGATTTAAAGTCTGCAGCATTCTGAGCACTTAAGAGTATTCTTAGTAGGTACAAAAGAAGTAGGACTCTCTTCTGAAGGAGTTAACATCTTGTTGAATAGAGTAAACCTCATCAACACATGAAATAAACGCCATATGAAAAGCACAAGATAATAGATATTTGTTTTAAGTCCTATTTGCAGAAACAAATCAAAGAACTATGCAACTATCTGGAATGATTGGAATCTTGATAATAGATGATAATGTGACAGAAGAGCTCAGCTTCTATTTTCTTCTGTTTTCTCTGCCAAGGAGAAAGGTCTTCACCCTGGGAAATATAATACAAATATAAACACAAGTATAATACAACACAGTAACCCAGGATTGAAACTCAAAGTTAGTGAGGAGATTGTAAAAGGACGATGTAGTTGTCTTCAATAAACTCAGGTCACTAATACTTGATAAACTATATATAAGCCCACACCAATAGAGAGAAAGGCTATAGTCATTAATTTTTTTTGGTTTGCTATTATGTGGGTTATTTTTTGGTTTGTTATTGTTGTTTGACCAAATCAACTCATAAAGAGTTCCTTTTATGGTGAGTAGGGATCATGTTCCATATCTCTAAAGGAAGTTCTCAAACTGATAGAAGTTGTAGGCATATTGAAGTACTGAAAATAGGATGATGGATTCCAATGCACTATCCTCTTGAACAAATTTCAAACTCATAAATGGCCTAAAAGTTTTAAAATAAAGGATTTTAAACCTGTATATTATAATATATCCTCCCTTCAAGTTTATGAAACCACTGAAATCCATCCATGATCCCTTTCAGATCCATGGTTCTTAGAATAGATAAAGCTATTTCCCCTTTGTTATAATGAAAACTCTTTGAGAGTAGGATTTTGTTTCTTATATAAGGGTAGCATTATGTCAAACATAGAATAGCATCTTAAATCCTTACTGGCTGATGACTGTCTGATTGACGTGGTGTCAGATTTGAATCAGTGTAATGGACTCTGAAGACAGACAACATGGAATCACAAAATCATAGTCTTTTTAAAATGCATAGTAAGAAATTATTTTAAAATGCAATTGGTGAAAATATTGTTTAAAAAAAGATGCATGAGACTTACCTGAATTTCATTTGAGTTTTGTTACAGGGTAGCCATACAAAGTGTATTTCTTTGCTATCAGTACATGTCCTGGTTATGACAAAACATCCTCATAACTGTGATCAAGACAAGCTTCTGTCTCTACTTTGTGACTGGTGATGAAACTGGAAGTGGCAAAAGAAGAACTGGGGAAGGGAAAGAAAATATGGTACAATGCTTTTTGAAACTCTCCTACCCAAGCAGTACACTGATGATCTACAAAGAATCCAAGGTCCATCTTATGATATTCCTCTGTTTGTGGGACAGAGCATCAGTGTGAGTGGGCCCTAAAACAAGAAAAATTAAAATACTGCAGGCTTCATAAAATTGAACTAAACAAATTTCTAGGATCAATTTTAGTACAATTTTATTGTTTCAATGCCTTGTAATTAAAACATCAATAATTGATTTTGATTTTAAGAACATAATATTTCAGAAATATTTTCTTCTAATGATGTTGTGGGTAACAATATTCATAGCATTTAGGCATCTAATTCAAGCAATAGAAAGTTTGGTTGCCCTTGGGTATCACATCATTTTAATGCGTGTAATAACTAGTGTAGTTGGTTTGATATTGTAGACAAATCGAGTTGCATAATAGGGAAATAATTTTCTTACAGGCAAGGGAAAAATGTGGAAAGATACATAGGTGGTTTGCTTCCAATGTCCTTACCAGGAAACTATTTCACTGCTATCCACAACTTTAAATCACTATTCTCCAATCTTATCCAAAGGAAAAGCCTATCTAAAATTGAACCCTCAAGGGTACTATACAAAATCAGCCTGTTATTTCCTTGTGCTTATTCTCAATTGCTATGGCTAGAGAATATTGAGTCTAAGGAATATTTTATTTTGTACCGATTTAAAAGACACTGAGAAAATCAAATCAGTATTGTATCTTTGTCCATGCTATAAAATTAAGCTAATTCCTTACTATTTATTTTTAAAGATTCTATTTAATTTAGTAAATTTTTTTCTAGAAGTCTCAAATGTTCTGTTATGCCTCAATAGCCCTTTTCTTTGTTTTCTGGGAAGACATAATGAACCTACTATTTCTTCCAAAATTAAAGTACTACAGTAAAACCACTATTATCTCTTTATGTTCATTGTCTTTCCTTGGGAAATAGCCCTCAATTTTAAATGTCTCCATTAACAACAACTAAATGCAGATTGTATCTTCTCATGGGTCCAATGTTGCACTGGAGATTTCTCCTTAGAAGATTTTCTGATTCTGTTCTATTTTTTTATTGAGTTTTCATAAAGACTAAGACAATCAAATCAAACCAAACTATTTCAAATCAATAAGCATTTGTTAAACTCTTACTGTATGCCAAGCACTAGGAATATAAATACAAACAAAAAGATAATCTCTACCCTCAAAGCCTTACATTTTAATGGGGGAAAACAAAGCACACAACATACACACACACACACACACACACACACACACACACACTCACACACATACACACCATGTAATAAGTACTAAAATTTTCAGTATTTTGTCAGTGATGTAGATTTCATCTAATTAAGTAGTAAAAATGCTAATAAAAGTTCTGAAAAACTGTGCCATACAGAACAAACCTTTTTCATTTTGCCACAAGATAATTTTCCTTTGCAAACAAGGGTTCTTTAGTCTGGTAGTAGTACCCAAGGTAAATAATTGAAAATTGTCTGTGCAGTATCTTAAAGCCATCAGCATAGTATAGCTCCAAAACTGGTTGTTGACAGCTGGACTGGCAGAATATTATGAATATTCTGGGGAACCCATAAGAACCATATGGAATGACATACCAACTCTTTTAAGATGCCCGTCAGCAACTCCCAGCCCTGATTGGATTCACACAGCTGCAGGACATTATAAAGGCATCATAAATGAACCAAGGAGCCACTTTAGGGTCATTCCCTATCACAATAATGTTAACTAAAACCTGATGTTGCTGGGGGAGTTCAGTTTAGAAGAGCAGTATTTCACTGTTGTTTGACAGATGACATAAGCTTGAGGGAGTTCTGTTTCATTTTTTCTCTGTGTGTTAAGATATTAATTTTATGTGTGAGCTTTATAGTGAGCTTTGGGGGCTAATAAACATTTTATCACATAGTTTTGCACAGCTTATAAAATTCCAAAATATGCCTTTATTAATTAGGATTTTGTTTGACTCATAAAAAATCTTTGGGATTGTGCAACAATTTCTTTTAAATCTCATTTTAAAATTCATATTATTCATCCCCAAATATATAATGTACAGTTACAAGAAAATTCTGAGGCAACAATCTTGAATATATAATTCTATTTGTAATGATAATTTATATATTTGAGGAACAGTGAAAAACACATATTGGTACTTGCCCTAAATTTTTTTTCATAAGTTATTAGTATAATCAATATTGTCAACACTTATTAAGCACCTAGCATGTGTTAGGCACTGGGCTAGATACTAGGGAGGCAAATATAAAAAGAAAATAGCCCCTATGCTCAAGAACCTTTCATTCTACTTGTTGGACACAACATTTCATATATATACAGAGAGAGAGATAAAATATATAGATATAAAGATATATATAATACAAAACAAAATATGTGGACATATAAAGTAAATACAAAATATTCAGGGGAAATGAAGGAGAGAACACTGAAAACTCTAGGTGAAAAGGAGTTGAAAAAAAATCTTAAGTAGAAAGTAGCCTTTCAATAAGCATTGAATGAAGCTAGAGATTTCAAGAAGTAGGATTAAGGAAAGAGAGCCTTGTAAACATGGTGGGACAGCCTGTCTGTGGCATATGGAATATTGTGAAAACAGAAGAACAAGGTCATTTTGACTGGAAGGTAATACATGTGAAAGGGAGTAATGTGAAATGAGTCTGGAAAAATGGTTTGCAGCCAAATTGTGAAGGGTATTGAATGTCAAACAAAGCAGTTTGTCTCTCTTGAAGCTTCTTGAGAAAAGAAGGGACAAAGTCAGACCTGAGCTTTAAAAATATCACTTTGGCCATTATGTAAAAGATGGAGTGGAGAGAGGCAGTACCAGAGGCAGAGAAATCAATCAGGAGGTTATTGTAGTTTTCCTTATGACAAATAATAAAGAGCTCCCACTAGGGTAGTGAGTGAGACAAAAAATAGATAAGAGATGAAAAGTGTTTTAAGGTTAAAAAAAATCAATGAGAGTTGGCAACTGATTGGATAAGGGGGAATAAGGGAGAAGATTAAAGTTCAGGGTGTATCTTATTCTGTAAAACCTGGATGCCTAAGGATGACGATATCTTCAATAGAAATAAGAGAACTTGGAGAATATTTTGTGTATTAATTAATGAATTAAATAGCATTTATTAAGTATTTACTTTTTGTCAGGCATTGTAAATACTCAGTGCTTTGCAACTGCTGCTCTGCCTGGTTTCAACTCCACAAGGAACTCTCTGGTTTCACTTCTGCCCCTGCTTCCGTTCTCCTTTTCTGAGTAGTCTCCCTCCATTGAGTTGTGAGTTCCTTGAGGTCAGGGACTAATCTTGTTTTGTTTTTGTTTCTGTTTTTATCATTTGTATCCACAGTTTTTAGCACTCTTCCAGAACATAGTAGGCACTTCATAAATCCGTTGGATTGAATTGGAAAGATGCAGCAGGTCCTGGCCTTATCTAGTTTACATTCTAATGGGGAGATAAAGCACAGAAAGGAGTAATGGCCAAAACAGGGTGTTTTATTTTGCAGTCACAGGGAAGGTTAGTGGAATCAGAAGGGCATTGATTGAGCTTCCCTTTTCCGGAGAGACAATAACATATTTATGTAGCTTCTAAGTTTATAACACAAAGCAGATAAAGTGGGAGACTTTGAGTTAGAAAAACATGTGTTCCAGTCTGGTATCTGTCACACATATAATAACTCATGAACATGCATAGGTCATGCATAACCTCAGGAAGCACTCTAAATTCACAGGAATGACAGATTTAATTTGTATTGGATAGATGGTTTTCATACTAAGAATTCCCCACACTGATGAAGTCATGGGCTAGAAGTCCCCATTAAGTCCCTCAAATAAATATTCATAAAGCATTCTCTTCCCAACTCTGTAAAATAGGTAGTATAACTATTACTATACCCATTTTACAGATGTGGAAATTGTATTACAGAGATGTTATGCTACTTGAGCAGGATCACTCAGGCAGTAGCAGAGTTAGGAACTGAATTGAGTGTCTTTGATGGTTAAAAAAAAAAAAATTAAAAAAAAACAAAAAGAAACTCTTTCTATTATACAGCTAATAAGTAATATATTATTCAAAATGATTTAATAAATTGGCACTGAATCAGAATCACACAAATTAAACACTTTGTTTTTTGTTTTAAAAAAAGGAATTGAGATCAAGACTTATTAGTTAAATTATATCACTGCATTACCGGTGAGGCAGAATAAACTGGGTCTGCTATTCCTTTCTGTTATCCCAAACAGACTGCTGATTTAATATCGATTTGACCCAAAACGGTGCTCTTTGCCTTTTGTAATGGGAGAGAGAAGGAAGAGGAGAGGGAGGCGGGAGAAAGGGGAGAAGGCTGAGGGGAGGGAACAAAAGTTTAATAAAAAATGAAGATGGCAACTCATATTCTAAAAATAGCAAGTGACTCCACATGTAAAAAATTCTGAGTTTGTGCAGGACTAAAGGAAATGACCTCCACCTCCAGTGGGTTGGAATCTAAATGAGGCCATGAAAACAAAACCAGGGATTGACTCTGGTGCTTTTCATATCCTTACTACCAGGATAACTGAGAGAGTTTTCTTATTCTTGAAAGTTTGTACATAAAGCAATGAATGTTGTTGAAATCAAAACAAGTACTTATTCAAAAAGCATAAATTAATACATCAATTAAAAAGAAGAAAAGGAAGTTGTAGAGATTTCTCATTCCCTTTGATGAAATGGATAATGACCAATGAAGTGACTGCCAGTCATTCTGTTTCACGCATAAGACTTTCTGACCTTGTTCATACCATATTCTGTGATGAACACATGGGAATTGTAGTAAATGAGGAAGGTGTGAGCTGAGGGCTTGTTTAACTATTACTGACAATTTCCCAGGGAATGACATATTACTTAACTACACTGAGAAATTTGCCTCAACATCTCAAGAGACCTCAGTGAGGCTTTTTTTTTTAAACTTCCTTTTCAAAAGTCTCAATTTCACATTTTGTTTTGTCTGCAAATCCAAATTTGACCTTAGAAGGAATCAAGTAGCACAGAAGAAAAACAACAGAGCAAGGAGAACAGAGGAAGCTGGGTGGTACAGTGGGCTTGGAATTATGAAGACTCATCTTCATGAGCTTACTGTGTTTAGGCAAGTTACTTAAGGGTGATTGGTTCAGTTTCCTCATCTGTAAAATGAGTTAGAGAAGGAAATGGCAAACCACTCCAGTATCTTTTGCCAAGAAAATCTCAAATGGAATCACAGAGTCAGATTTTTTTTTACTATTTCCTTTTCCAGCTCATTTTACAGATGAGGAAACTGAGGTAACTGGGATTAAGTGATTTCCCCACGATCACATAGCTAATATCAGAGAGCTAGTATTTGAACTCATAAAGATGAATTTACTTGACTCCCAGTGTTCAATCCAATGTACTTCTTAGCTGCCGGTAATACAGGTCAAATAGGAGCTTAGAGCACTCATGCTCATAACTATGGCACCTCTTTCATATATGTGCTACCATAAAGGTGCCCCTTCCTTTTTTTCTTCCTCCCTTTTTCCCTGTTGAAGTTAGGATGTAAAGCACAGTTTTAAGCACTTGAAAAACAACATTTGTCCATCTAAACATCAGTCTCTGAAACAGTAAAAACAAAACAAATGTATACCTCAATTAGAAAGAAAAACTGGGATATCTCAAAGGTCCCTCCCTCGGATTCTGTGAAATACAATTGCATTCAAACATTGGGACTTTGCTACAGAGCCTAGATGAGGTAAGATAACCACTAATACTATGTGAAGAAAGTGGAGGGGATTTTTCAAGGATAATCAGATGAGATCCATGCTCTGGATTTTACACGATTCAAGCACTCGATCGATGCAATTTACACAGCTTAGAACTAATTTTGAAACTTGAGTTGATGACAGAGTGAATACTTACAAGAAAAAGATAGTTTCTATCATCTTTAGCTCTAAAATGAAAGATTCCCTTCTTCTCATTTCTAAACTAAATGGGGTCTCTTTGCATGTCTGATAAAGGATGGACTTTTAGTATTTTAGTTTCCTAATTAATAATAACTCACCTTTGTACAGCACTTTACATTTTATGAAGCACTTTCTTTGCAACAACCTTATGAAATAGGTAATGACAAATGTTATCCTCTTCAAGACACAGATGAGGAAAGAGACTCAGATAGGATAAGGTGTTTACTAAGTATTTACCAATGATCACATAGCTATTAAGAGTCAGAGCTGGGATTCAAACTCCTGTCTCCAAGGTCTAACCTTAGCCATCTTTCTGCTACTGTATTCTGTCTGTTGACTATTATTTTCACCTTAAAATACTATTGTTTAAATGTAAAAGTCAAACCAGGTTTTATTTTCCTTTTGATTAGAAAGGCATCCATTTACTATTTGGGCTCTTTCAATTCAGTTCAGCAGGCATTTATTAAGTGTCTACTATGAAAGCAACAAGTATTTATCAAATTTATTAAATTATTAAATACTATGCATCAGGCACTGTGCTAAGCACTGGGGATAAAAAGAAAGACAAAAGCAGGCACTCTCAAGGAGCTCACAGTCTAATTGGCAAGGCATTGTGCAAGGCTCTCTTTAAAGTTCTGATTAGAAAAGGTTCTTTTAAAAGAAGGCGATATGTTAATGAATGAGTAGATCTCGACTGGATTTGCAGGAACTGAATTAATTTTAATGGAACAGCCTGAAAAATACCCATCACTCATTTCATATGCCAAGACTATTTTCTCAAATTTGTAGTAAGCTCCAAGGACTTCTGATTTTACAGTCTCAGACTGCATTTCACTTTTCACTTTGACAAAATCAGTGATGGCTCTTTTCACTTGGTAAGCACTGGATTATATTACTTCTATCCTCAAAGGTTTGGCAAGGTGAACAAGGAGGAGAAACCAAATAGGTAATTGCAACAGCAACCATTTTATAAAGAAAAAAAGTAGATAAGCTTATTTGCATCCTCTTTTCCTCTTCCTCTTGCCTGTCATGTTTGATTTTGCAGTTCATTAAGCACTGGACAGTCTGCAGGCTCCATGCTTCTGATGGTAATGGCTAAGCAGGTAGAGTCAAGTAAAAATAAAATCTGTTGCCAAGATACAAAAATGTTTCCATCAAAAGATGTAAACAGGAGTTTCCATCAAGAGATGTAAACAGGAAAGAAGAAAAAGAACCTAGCTATGTTCATGATGGAAACATGACTCTGTAGTAGAAAAACTTCTTAGAATTGTAATTATTCTTTGAATCACATTTATAACCAAACTTTAAAGAAGCAACACAATAGATATTTTACATCTTGGAGATATGACATGAAGAGCTATTGTTGCCATAAGCCAACTTGCTGGCACTAGAACAAAGAATATCACTAAATTGTCATACAATGAAGGAAATCAGAACATGACTCCATAAAATTGAACCCCTTGAACCCAATAATTTCAGAGCTGTGAAAATGTCTGACTAGGTTCTTCCTTTATCCAAGACCTAGGGGAGGTTACAAGTCCCTAATAATTGATGGCCAGAAAGAAGGTGTTCAGACACCCAGATTCTTTCCTCTGGCTCATAACCTTCCTATTGCTGAATGGTGACAATAATCCAAGGATCTTCATGAGGTCAAAGTCACTTCACTGAGGAATTCTTCTTTTCTTTCCACAAACTTGGTACAAATGAGGATCTCGATGTATATGGCAGTGGGAGGTAGAGAAAGAAGGTAAACGGGAAGAGGAAAATATAGACCAACTATAATTGTATGGATGGTGGAGCAGAGATCATGGAAAACCAGTTAAATTCTCAGTGATGATGGGAGTTTCAGTCTGTAATAGGCCAAGGGTTTATCACCTCAACAAAGAAAAATCAGAGCCTAGAGCCTACTAATTTCTGGAGAGTTTAGTCAGGTTTTTTGGTTTAGGCATTTTTGATCCTTTAACTATGAGTTTACTCAGGGTTCTATGGCTATTGGATAGTTCCTCCAGGGAGTTTTATTTCACCAGCAAAAAGGGACAAGGGTTAGAATTTGAAGAAAGGAGAAAAAATAGTGGACATGGGGAAATAACAGAACAATTTTCTTGGAAAGAAATGTTCAGTGTGAAAGGATGTCTATAATTCTTAAAGAAAAATATAGCTGTTGCTAAAAAGCCGATCAGTTATTTCAGGTATTAGAGGCATAACAGAAGAGACTCTTCCTAACTGCTTATCTGGATACTCACTGAGTAGTCATAATATTTTGGCAAGTGATATAATAGGTAGATGAATCTTTACATGGCAGAAGGTCTATGATAAAGTCTATTATCATAGCTACCCAAATACAGTTATCTGTATAGGTTACTGCAGTCTGGGGAGTTTTGCTATGGAATCCTTTGCTTTCAGATAGAAAAGGGGTAGGTATGAGGGGAAGGAGTTCTGGATTGTCCCACAATGCTGCAAGGACCATATGTAGAGGATCAATCTCTAGCAAAAATGAATTTACATGAGTACAGGAACTGAAGCAAACTACTGCCACTTCCTCAAGGCAGTATCTGTGGTGGGAATCCAGCAGAAGGTAAATAGATTTTTTAATAAGCCAGGGAAAGTCATGGCTAGGACTGAGGACTAAATGACAAAGTATCATAAATAAAATCGTAGCTCATGGATGCTAAAAAAAAATCCTTGTCATTTTTTTGATTTTTGAAGTGAGGAGATTGTCCACCATTGTAGCACTGCCTTCACCTTCCAATGGTCCCCCAACACTAAGGCCCTCAGAGGGGCCCACAAATGCAATTCTGTTTCATAAATGTTTAACTCCCATTAAAAGATGCTGCTGCCTCTGGTCAATTCTTCTGTGAAGCACAAGACTCAGCACTTTTTCTTCCATTGGTTTTTGGACCTATTATCCTAATGTTCAGATTGTTTTCCATTTTCATATGATATAGTAGAAAGAACACTGTACTTGAAGTCTGAAATCTGTATTGGAGCTCATTACTACAAACTTGACAAATGCCTTCATTCCCAGGTACTCAATTTCCTCACCTGTAAAATAAAGAAGCTAGATTTAATCAGTAGTTTTCAACTATTTTTCACCCTCACAGCACAGTATTTTTTCATCATGAGCAATTGTGAGCCACTGAACTTTTAAGCTGGCAACATTATGGGGGAGTCAAGAAATGTCAAACATACCCAGTTTTGCTTTCATAAGAAAAGACATTTTTATTGAATTCTATGTGATCTCTGATATGTTTTGAGGTTAATACACCATGTTAACAGAACAGTTTTGTTTCAATTGCAGATATGATATTTAGTATTCTACTCTATTATTAATCATGATGATAACAATAGTAATAGGTAGCATTAATATTATGCTTTAAGATTTGCAAAGTGTTTTACATATTCACAAGTGATTTTATTTGATCCTGATAACAATCCTGGGAGGTAGGTCCCATCATTTTTCCCAATTTACAGATGAGGAAACAGGCCAAGAAAGTTGTGTGCCCAAGGTCATATAGTTAGTAATAATCTGAGGAAGGATTTGAACTCAGATCTTCCTGACTCCAAATTCTATACTTTATCTACTATACCTACTTCCTAAAATATCCTGGGTAATGTGGTGAACAAAATTATTTATTAATTTTCTTTGATCTGCAGTAACATAATAACCAAAATTCCATGGTATAGCTAGTAAAATTTATGGCATGCTCTTTGAGAACTACTCAATTAGATGATTTATAAGGTCAGTTCCAGCTGTCTCTGTGATTTGGTATCCTGTGGATTTCTGACTAACTTTTGTTTGCATTTCCTTTGCTCTCCCAAATAGTGGAGCATTTGCTTTAGCCACCCCTGACCATTTCCCAGCGTTTAATAGGCTATCTCATCTGCTAATCTTTACTAACACTCTGAGCCCTTCCCACATCACATATAGAGGCTATGCCCTCCACAATCCATCACATGCTCTGAAAATTACAGCTCCTCCTGCCTAAACTGACATTTCTGTAACTTGGAAAATATTGTCATAGGCATTAGAAGATAATGTTGGTTAAGGTCATATGGTGGCCAGAAATACTGAAACAAATTAAAACTTCAAGCAGGTAGAAGAGCAATTCCCTGCCTACCAGGTAATGAACCACTGAGGCTTTACAGTACTTTAGAAATGTTCCATATTGAAAGAAACAAAGTGTTGTAACAAAAACCTCATAGAACCATAGATATTGATCTAGAAGGGACTTGATAGGATATTTGGGCCAAATCTCTCACGTAATAAAGGAGGAAATTTGGTCTCAGAGAAGTTAAGAGATTACTCCTTACTAATAGACATTCAAAATCAGTGATTCTTGGTAACTGTGGGTACTTTCAGAGATGATCCAGGAAAAGATACCCACTATGTGGACTATAAGAAATAGTGTGAGGCCACAGGTAGCAAGAAGCAGACCTGGGATTTGAACTCAGTTCCTCTGACTTCAAAGCTCATCTCATTTTTTATTAAGGAAATTAATTTTAATTAATTAATTAAGGAATTAACTTGGAATCAGGGAATACTGGTTTCTATTCTGGCTCCAACACTTAATTACTCTGGGCAAGTCTTTTCTGCTCTGAGTCTCAGTTTCCTCATTCATAAAATTTGCCTAATAACTTTACACTCTCTCCTCACAGACTTGTTGTCAGGAATTTATTTCATAGAACCATAAGATGTCAAATGACTATAAACTATTGTTATTTAATAACTTAAAAGGTATCAAACAATAGTTATGTTTTCCACAATACTTTGAAAGAACATCTGCTACTCATCTTCCAGATAAGGAACTCATCCAGATAAAGTTGTAAATTACCTACAGGTTAATATGATGAAAGTCATCACTTTGTGTAACTGGGCTACTCACAATGGGAGTGGAAATACTATTCTTGCCCAATAATGATGCTGAGAATAAAATATCAAAGTAGAAAACTGATTAAATCACATAAATTATTTTAATTATTGTTGCTATTGATTTTTTCCTGAAACTCCTAAACTATTTCCTCCTAGGACTTAATTGACCAATAAACATGGCTAGAGAATGAAGACAAAAAGGACCAAGTTAATAGCACCGTTCCATGGCATATAGAGTGAAATACTTCCACTTCCTGAACACTAAGGAAATCTTAAAGAAATCTGATACTGTTGGGGGCACTGCTACTTCTGGTTATAGCAATAACGACCTATTCCTTTGGATTGGTCATAGGAGGTGGTCCTTTGCCTATCTTTCTTTCAAATCTTGAAGCAATAAATAAAAAATGAAAATCACTATTTCCAAAAAATATATGGGTCATTCTGGACTTGATATAATCTCTAGACAAGTAATGGGAGAGAAAGGAACTGAATTATATAATAGTAGTCTTTGTTCTTTGCTTCTGTGAGAATCAACCAGAAGTCTCATTTTTCTGAGTTACTGGCCTCAGTGCCATCTGCAAACAGTCTTCACTATGAGTGGATTTTCATAATTAAATCCTTCTTTTTCTGTATTTAGAACATTTGTTGAGGTTTCTCCATACACCTAAGCTTATAGAATCCAATCTCTTGGAAGTTCAAGATTGAGAGAAAAAAATAGAATACCCAGATTGTCTCTATAAGAGTAAAGGAAGAAATGATCCCCCTTACCATGACACACTTATACCTACATCCTATTTTTCAAGTTTCTTTGCTTTTTGAGGCTAACAGAACAAGTGTGTGCTTTGGTTGCTGAAAATACAAGTATTCCACAAGTCATTGTGACTGTTTGACCTATAACAACTTGGTCCAATCTCCCTCCCCACTTCCTCATTGAGCCTTGAGTATTATAAACTCCCCTAAATCAAATTATGGGAGATAGAGTTATCATTTAGGCTGGATGTGCCCTGAGTAAAGCTATCATTAACTCAGTTTCAGGTTAAAATGGGTCTTATCAGGCTGCATTACATAATGGGATCTGGCACATGAATCAATTTATCTTGCAGTGAATCCAATAACATGTCAACAAATTTCAGCACAGGCTGACTTAAAAGTGGATCTTAGACCAGCACCTGGAAAATGCTTTTATACTTTATCTTCAAACCATTCTTACTAAAACTAGGCAATTCCCTGAGATGAATCACTTTGAAGCAGATCACTCTAAGAATCACAAATTCTTTCAAGTACTACTCAAAGTATCTTGCAATGGTTTTCCCTTATCAAATAAAGTCTAGCCTAGAAAAATCTTGCCAGTGAGTCAGAAGATCAAAAGAGCTACCTTGGCATGGTCAGAATAGATCAAGCTCCAGGAAGACATCAAAAAACCAATTTTATCTGGGCAATGAACTCTGATAGATCAGCAGCTCAACTGGAAAATTTCTCTGGGGCATTAATCAGATTGCCAGATGTCCCCATGGGGGTGTCCAGCTGGCTGGAAAGCTGGACATTTTTCTTTGACAAAGAAGCAACCCTACCACTAAAAAGTTGACTTTTTAGTCACTATTTGGCCCAACTCCCAATATTCTGGGTCTAAAATACTGACAGCTGCTGCTAAAAAGTGCCCAGGACTGCTGTCAGTTCCTTCATAGCTCAGGGCAGTAGATTTGTATGAAGTCTGAGAAGTCTGGACCTACTGACCCAAATGTGAGTTGGGCCATGGTGACACAATCAAAAATTGTAGCCTCTAGTCCTCAAGGAATCAGATCATTATGTCAGAAAGAGGGCCCGTTTAGTGCATTAAGGCCCTAATTAAGGCATTAAAATATCAGTTTATCCAATACAACCAAGAATAAAAGGGAAGTAGAAAACTGAGGAGAAACATTTCCAGCCAACGTTTCTGATATTGGCCTCATTTCTAAAATATAAAGAGAACTGACTCAAATTTATAATACAAGCCATTCCCCAATTGACATGGCCAAGGGATATGAACAGACAGTTTTCAGATGAAGAAATTAAAGCCATTTCTATTCATATGAAAAAAAAATACTCTAAATAATTATTGATTAGAGAAATGCAAATTAAGACAAATATGAAGTACCACTTTATACCTCTCAGATTGACTAAGATGGCAGGAAAAAATAATGATAAATGTTGGAGGGGATGTGGGAAAATTGGGTTATTAATTCCTTGTTGGTGAAGTTGTGAAATGACCCAATCATTTTGGAGAGTAAGTCAGGACCACACCCAAAGAACTATCAAACTGTGTGCATACCCTTTGATCCAGCAGTATCTCTACTGATTCTGTATCCCAAAGAGATCTTAAAGCAGGGAAAGGGACCCACGTATACAAAAATGTGTGTATCAGCCCTTTTTGTAGTGACAAGAAAGTGGAAAATGAGTGGATGTCCAGCAGGGGAATGGCTGAATAAATTATGGTATATGAATGTTATGGAGTATTATTGTTCTATAAGAAATGATCTGCAGGATGATTTCAGAAGAGTCTAGAAAGATTTGCATGAACTGATACTGAGTGAAATGAGCAGAACCAAGAGAACATTGTACATAGTAATAACAAGATTATAGGATGATCAACTGTAATGGACTTGGCTCTTCTCAGCATGTGATAATTCAAGTCATTCCAATAGACTCAGGGGAGAAAATGCCATCCTCATCCGGAGAAAGAACTATGAAGATTGAATGTGGATCAAAACATAGTGTTTTCACCTTTTAATTAATTATTTCCTTGTGATTTTTTCTTTCTTGTGGTTTTTTCCCTTTTGATCTGATTTTTCTTGTACAACATGACAAATATGAAAGTATGTTTAAAAGAATTTCATATATTTAGCTTGTCTCAGATTGTTTGCTATCTTGAGGGTATGGAGAGATAGAGGAAAGGACGAAAATTTGGAACACAAAGTTTTACAAAAATGAATGTTGAAATTATCTGCATATATTTGGAAAAATAAAATACTACTAATTCTACCAAAAAATCAGTTTATATAAGTCAGAAACAAAATTAGAAGAGCGATAAAAACTTGCATTTACATTTGCCAGAGCCAAGATGGCAAGGCACAAGCAACAATTCACTGAACTCAATATTCCTCTCCAAACAACTTTAAAATAATGCCTCACATTGAATTTTGGATTGGCAGAGATAACAAAGGATGAGAGTGAGACATTTTTCCAGCACAAGACAACTTAAGAGGTCTGTAGGGGAAATCTGTGACATTCAGAGTGGGATCCAGTTCAGAGAATAGCTGGGAGCTAACTCAGAGAGTGGCTCACATTATAGCAACACCAATAAAAGAGTTTGGAAATCCCAGGGCAAAGAGAAAAATGAATGCTTGTGGCTGCAGGGGGTTAAGGGCCCTAGCTATAATTTGAGGACAGAGAAGAATAATTGCTGTTGCTAACAAGGGAGCATTATTGCAAGGAGAAAAAAAGCATTGACACTTGTGACTTCAATCCACAATCCAAGAGAACAGTAATTGTACCTCAATTTGGATGATATTACCTTAGAAGCACCAAAAACATACAGAAACTCTTTACTAACTCTAAAAACAACAGTGCAAAAAGCCTGAAACTTTAAAAAGTGCCCCTTCAACTTGGAATCAGAGCCCCACTATAACATAAAGTTAAAAGTCAAGAAACAGGTTGGGAAAATAAACAAATAACAAAAAAGAACCTACACCCCACATACACACACACACACACACACACACACACACACACACACAAACAAACACAAGTCTTACTATGGTAATAAAGAAGGTCAAAACACAAACAATAATGTCAAAATAGCTATAAGCAAAGCCTCAGAGAAAGCATTTAATTGGGCACAAGCCCAACAATAATTCTTGGAAGAACTCAAAAAATCCTTAAAAATAAAAAAAAGAGGATTAGAGGAAAAATTGAGAAAAGAAGTGAAAGTGAACAAAGAATGCTCTGAAAAGAGAGTTAACAGTTTGGTAAAAGAGGTACAAGAAAATAATATTAAAAACTAGAATTGACCAAATGGAAAAGAAGGCACCAAAGCTCACTGAATAAAGTAATTTTACAAAAGTTAGAATTGGGCAAGTGACTCTATGACACATCAAGAAACAATAAGACAAAGTTAAAAGAATGAAAGAAAATAGAAGAAAATGTGAAACATTTCATTGGAAAAACAACAGACCTGAAAAATAGATTGGGGAGATATAATTCAAGAATTATTGGATTAGCTAAAAGCCATGATCAGAAAAAAAAGCAACAGCTTAGACATCATATTTAAAGAAATTATCAAGGAAACCAAGAATAAAACAGAAATTGAAAGAATCCACCAATCACTTCCTAAAAGAGATTCCCTCCAAATGAAAACTTGCAGAAATATCATAGCCAAAGTCCAGAGCTCCCACATCAAGAAGAAAATAATGCAAGTGGCAAAAAAATCAAATATCATGAAGCCATGATCAAAGTAACAAGATTTAGCAGTTTCTACATTAAAGCATTGAAAGACTTGGAATGTGATATTCCAGAAGGCAAAGGAGATGGGATCACAAACAAAATTACACTGCCCTGGAAAACTGAATACAAGAATAATCTAGCCCATAAAATTATCACTTCAAAGAAAAAATATATATTCAATGAAATCGAAGACTTTCAAACATTTCTATTGAAAAGACAATATTGACTTCCAAACACAAAACTCAAGAGTATTAAAAAGGTAAACATGAAACAGAAATCAAAAGGGATTCAATAAGGTTAAACTGTTTACATTCCTACATGGGAAGATAATACTTGTAACTCCAAATAATTTATCATTATTTAGGGCAATTAGAAACTTAGACTTAGAGGGCATGAATTTAAGTTGATTATGACAGGATTTCAAAAAATAAAATTAAGGAGTCTCACAGAGTTATACACTTGGATAAGGGAGAGATAGAATGGAGTAAATTATCTCACATAAAAGAAGTGTGGAAGAATTACAATGGAAGGGAAAATGGAGAAGTGGCAGAGCTTTTAAACTTTATTCTTATCAGAATTGGCTCAGAGAGTTTCCTCTTACCACATTCAGTTGGTAATAGCAATCTATCTTACCCTATATAGGGAAGTAGAAGGAGAGAAGGATAATAGAAGTGAGTTTGTGATAAAAAGGAAGACAGATTGTGGTAGGTTGTGGTCAGAAGCAAAACAAACTTTTGAGGAGACACAGGGGGAAAAAAAGGGGAAGAATAAGCAGGGAAAATATGATGAAAGGAATTACATAGTAATCATAAGGATTAATGTAAATGTGATGATCCAAATTGAAGTGGTTAGCATAGTGAATGAAAAACCAGAATCCTACAATATGCTATTTAACAAGAAACACACTTGAAGCAGGGAGACACACATAAAGCAAAGGTAAGAGATTGGAACAGAATTTATTAAGCTTTAGCTAAAATTTTTAAAAAGGCTGGAGTAACGATCATGATCTCATACAAAGCAAAATAGACCTAATTAAAAGGTAGAAGCAAAGAAAATATATTTTGCTAAAGTTACCATAGACAATGAAGTAATAACAATACTAAACATATATGCATCAAATGGCATAGCATTCAAATACTTAAAGGAAAAGTTATATGAAATAGACCATAAAGCTATATTAGTAGGGGATCTCAACTTTTCCCTCTCAGAACTACTCATAAAATGAATAAATATGAAAGAAGTTAAGGAGATGCATAGAATTTTAGAAGAGTTAGAAATGGCAGACCTCTGGAAAAAATGAATGGAAATAGAAAGGAGTATACCTTTTTTTCAACTCTATATGGCACCTTCACAAAAACTGACCATGTCTTAATGCATAAAAACCTCATAACTAAATGCAAAACTATTCAATGTATTCTTTTCAAACCACAACACAATAAAAATTATATTAAATGAAGTCCCATGGAAACAAAGATGAAAAGTTAATTAGAAACTAAATAATCTAATACTAAAGAATGAGTGGGTCAAAGAACAAACAATAGAAACAACCAGCAATTTCATTAAAGAAAAATGACAACAATGAGACAGCATACTAAAATTTATGGGATGCATCCTGAGAATTACTTAGAGGAAATTTTATAGCTCTAAATGTTTACATCAAAAAGATAAAGAGCAGATCAATGAGTTGAGCATGTAATTAGGAAAACTAGTAAATGAATAAATTAAAAATTCCCAAACAATAAATTGGAAATCCTGAAAATCAGAGAGATTAATGAGATTAAAACTGGAAACTGATTTTATTTTAAAAAACAACATATTTGATAAACCATTGGTTAATTTGATTTTAAAAAGAAGAAAACCAAATTACCAGTTCCTGAAGGAAGATATGAACTCTATTTGAAATGATTAAAGACAAAACTGATGTTTAGTACAGTGAGCAGAACCAGGAGAACATTGCATACAGGAAAAGCAACATTCTGTGATGATCAACTATGATAGATTTAGCTCTTCTCAGCTATGAAGTGATTGAAGATGATTCTGATATTTTCTTATATGATCCTCAAAACATCCTAGGGAGGTAGATGCTATTATGATCCCTATTGTGCAGCTCAGAAAACCAAGACAGACAGTGATTTACTTGCCAGTTAAATGTCAGAGGCAGGATTTGAAATCAGCTACTTCTTGACTTTGAGAACCAGGGTAAGTCCTATAATATCTTCCCTTGAATGTTCATTTAGTCTTTTCTTGAAAACCAACAGGAAGTGTGAAACTATGACACGGCCCCCAACCCCCCACCCCGCGAGATAAGTCATTCCTCTCTTGGATAGAATTAAATGTTAGAAAGCGTTTCCATATACCAGGCCTTAATGTGTTTCCTTGCAACTTTTACAAGTGTACTCCAGTTCTTCTGATGGTGGTTAGGTAGAACAATTTATATTCCCTTTTCTTAATGAAAACCCAGAGCATACTTGAAGATAGTGATCAGGCAACTGTTAATGAATGAATGAAATGCTCTGAACAGAACACTATAATCTTTCTCTTCTTGGACATGATATCTCTTTCTTTTTTTAATAATTATAACTTTTTATTGACAGAACCTAGGGGTAATTTTTTACAACATTATCCCTTGCACTCACTTCTGTTCCGACTTTCCCCTTCCCTCTCTTCCTTCCTCTACCTCCTCCCCCAAATGGCAGGCAGTCCTATACATGTTAAATATGTCACAGTATATCCTAGATACAAAATATGTGTGCAGAACCGAACAGTTCTCTTGTTGCACAGAAGGTAAAAATAACCTGGGAAGAAAAACAAAAATATAAACAGTTTACATTCACTTCCCAGTGTTCTTTCTTTGGGTGTAGCTGCTTCTGTCCACAATTGATCAATTGAAACTGAGTTAGATCTTCTCTTTGTCGAAGAAATCCACTTCCATCATCCTTATACAGTATTGTGGTTGAAGTATGTAATGATCTCCTAGTTCTGCTCATTTCACTTAGCATCAGTCATGATACCTCTTTCTTTCTTTTTTATTTTTTTTTAACTTTTTATTGACAGAATCCATACCAGGGTAATTTTTTACAGCATTATCCCTTGCACTCACTTCTGTTCCGATTTTTCCCCTTTCTCCCTCCACCCCCTCCCCGAGATGGCAAGCAGTCCTTTATATGTTAAATAGGTTACAGTATATCCTAGATACAACATACGTGTGCAGAACCAAACAGTTCTCTTGTTGCACAGGGAGAATTGGATTCAGAAGGTATAAATAATCCGAGAAGAAAAACAGAAATGCAAGCAGTTTATATTCATTTCCCAGTGTTCTTTCTTTGAGTGTAGCTGCTTCAGTCCATCCTTGATCAATTGAAACTGAATTAGCTGTCTTTATCGAAGAGATCCTCTTCCATCAGAATACATCCTCATATAGTATCGTTGTTGAGGTATATAATGATCTCCTGGTTCTGCTCATTTCACTTAGCATCAGTTCATGTAAATCTCGCCAGTCCTCTCTCTATTCATCCTGCTGGTCATTCCTTACAGAACAATAATATTCCATAACGTTCATATACCACAATTTACTCAACCATTCTCCAATTGATGGGCATCCATTCATTTTCCAGCTTCTAGCCACTACAAACAGGGCTGCCACAAACATTTTGGCACATACAGGTCCCTTTCCCTTCTTTAGTATCTCTTTGGGGTATAAGCCCAGTAGAAACACTGCTGGCTCAAAGGGTATGCACAGTTTGATAACTTTTTGAGCATAGTTCCAAATTGCTCTCCAGAATGGTTGGATGTGTTCACAATTCCACCAACAATGTATTAGTGTCCCTGTTTTCCCACATCTCCTGCAACATTCCGCATTGTCTTTCCCTGTCATTCTAGCCAATCTGACAAGTGTGTAGTGGTATCTCAGAGTTGTCTTAATTTTCATTTCTCTGATTAATAATGATTTGGAGAATATTTTCATATGTCTATAAATAGTTTCAATTTCTTCGTCTGAGAATTGTCTGTTCATATCCTTTCACCACTTATCAATTGGAGAATGGCTTGATTTCTTATAAATTAGAGTCAGTTCGCTATATATTTTGGAAATGAGGCCTTTATCAGAACCTTTGACTATAAAAATGTTTCCCCAGTTTATTGTTTCCCTTCTAATCTTGTCTGCATTTGTTTTGTTTGTACAAAAACTTTTCAATTTGATGTAATCAAAATTTTCTATTTTGTGGTATGTGATACCTCTTTGAAAGCAGCTAATGTTTGCGTTAGCTTTCTTGGCTGGCATACCATATTGTTGATTCATCATCATCTTCTTTTTCTTTTCCTCATCTTCCTCCTCCTCTTCTTTTTCCTCCTCCTCCTCCTCCTTTTACTGCTGCTGCTTCTGACATATTTAGACATATATGCATACATCTACATGCACATATAGCTATATCTATATATAAATATACATTTGTGTGTTCCATATGTATAAACATGTATGTGTATATTCAAAATACATACAAGGTAAATATAAGGTAATTTTTGTGGGAAGATAATAAATAGCAGCTGGAGTGAGTATACAGGCAGTAAAGGTTTATTAGAAAATGTTCTAGAGCTAAGTTTTCAGGAAAATAAGTGGATCTAATAGGTCAGAGTGAGCTGGGAATGCATCCAAAATATGAGGTACTTTGCAACTGCAAAGACATAGAGATGGGATGTAAAGTATTGTGTGTAGGAAACAGGAAGAAAGTCAATTTAAATGAACCATACATTGTGGGACAGGGAGTAATATACAAGGCTAGAAAATTAGGTAGTTTGGACTAGATTATATAAATGTCTTTAAATAGTAGATAGAGTACATTTTATCCTAGGGACAGATAGGTCCCTAGTCAAATAGAAAAGTAGCATTGTCACAACTGAGCTTTAGGAGAGTCACTTTGGCAAATAAATTGCTGACTTGATCGTAGGGCTGCTGCTGTTTTTTTTTTTTTTTTTTTTTTTTTTTCTGTTTTTTTTTTCCTCTGCCTACACCAGGCTCTTATCTAAAAGGCACTTCTGAATTTCTATTTATTTCATGAGATCAGCCCTGAAAGCACACATAGAAAATAGAATCTCATCTTCAGAATCTCCGAGTTACAGTTTATTATTAAACCAACTTAATAGCACTTAGCATTGTTTCACAGCATTTTTCATCTACAACATCTGCTTTGGAATCACTTTATACTACCAGTATGAGTCATCTGGAACAGTCTTGAGAAAGAAGAGATGGAAAAAGCAGATCTTCATCGATAAGATGAAAATTTTTTGAGACAGAACAAATTAAGAGACTATTATTCAAAATACGAGTCGCTATTATACATCAAATATTGCATATAATGTAGAACTTGGATAGCTAATGCTTGTATAATTGATTAATTAGTAATGAATTAACTCCATATTAGTAGAAAGAAAGAGAAAAGAAAAGCAAAAAAGGAGAAAAGGTCCCTCAATCCAAATGGAAAAAACACTGACTTAGAGTTAGAAATATGAATTAAGGTCCTAAATCTTCTATTTCATACTTATGTTACCTTTGGGAGCAAATGTCCCCAAACTTGTTCACAGTTTACTCATCTGTAAAATGAGGGGTTTAGATGAGATTGTCTTTAAGGCTGATTTGAGCTCTAAATTCTATGATTCTGAGAAATAACAAAATACCTAAGCTAGTTCAAGTTAGGAAAATGGTTAAATCACAGGGTCTTAAAAGCATTCTTTGAAGTTATATTCAGGAATACACAGAAAATACATACTGCTAGAAGTTATCTGGTTTAATGCCTACCTCCAGGAAACCTTGCCTAATCTTTACAAAGGAGAGACAAAGTGAGTTGCTTTGATGTAGCTGTGATTTTTTTTAAAGCATGCCATTATGGTTGATATATCTGTGAATTAGTCAAATCTTGATGAAGAGTGATATGAAATTATTTTAATAGCTAAAATGACTTATTAATATCAAACCAAGTATAAAAATGTTGTATTTTAAAATTTAACAACTTATTGTTGAGAAGGTCTGGCACAAAATCTAAGCCAAAGAGAATTCCCTAGGTGGTGAGGTCTTCCAGATACTTCTATTTCTGGATAGCACTGTGATAATTAGATCAAGCTCTAGGACCTGGCACATAGTGGGTACTTTAAAAATGTTTATTGATTGACATACTAGATAGTATTCTCAGTATTGAAAAATGTCTGGAATAGCTGGGTGAAATCCAAGTGAGTGAAAGATGACTATTGTTTAGATTACAGTGAATACTCCCACAGATGATCAACATCTTTTCCATCAATACATGTATCCAGGACACATATTTTAAATGGACAATGTTTTTTTTTTTTTAATTTGTAATTTGACCAGGAAAATAGTCAATTACACTGGCTTTGAGAAATGGCATATTTTTTTCCCATACTCCCACCACCTCCTAAGCTTCTTCTTGAAATAAAAGCTCATCTTTTCTTTTTTTTCTGATTATACATATATATTCAATTTTTAAAAATATATTTCCTTATGAATCATGTTGAGAGAGAAAAATAAAAACAAAAGAAAAAATCAGGAGAGAGAAAAAACCCATGAGAGAAGAAAAAGGAAAAAAGTGAACATAGCATGTATTGATTTACATTCAGTCTCCATAGCTCTCTCTCTCTCTCTGGTTGCAGATGGCATTTTCCATCCAAAGCTTATTGGGATTGCCTTGGATCACTGAGAAGAACCAAGTCTGTCTTAATTTATGACTGCACAATGTTGCTGTTACTGTGTATGGTGTATTCCTGGTTCTGTTTGTTTCACTCAGCATCAGGTCATGTAACTCTTTCCAGCCTTCCTAAAATCAGTTTGGTCATCATTTTTTATAGAACAATTATATTCCATAACTTTCACATACTGTAACTGATTCAGCCATTCCCCAATTGATGGGGGAGCTACAGAACTGCTACAAACATTTTTTTGCACTTGTGAGTCTTTTTTTTTTCTCTTTTATTTTCTTTGGGATACAGATATAGTAGGGGCCCTATTGGGGGACAGTTTTACAGTCCTTTGGCTATAGTTCTGCTCTTCAGAATAGTTGAATCATTTCACAATTCCATCAGCAATGTATTAGTGTCCCAGTTTTCCCACATCTCCTCCAACATTTATCATTATCTTTTTCTGTCATCTTAACCAATTTGAGAGGTATGATATGTTGTTTAATTTTCATTTGTCTAATCAATAATGATTTAGAGAATTTTTTCATATGATTAGAGATGGCTTTAATTTCTTCATCTGAAAATCGTTCATATCCTTTGACCATTTATCAATTGGGGAATGACTTGTATTCTTATAAATTTGACACATTTTTAATATATTTTAGAAATGAGACCTTTTTAAAGCTTTTTATTTTTTAAATATATGTGTAGTTTTCAATATTCACCTTGCAAAGCCTTGTGTTTCAATTTTTTTTCTCCTTCCCTTCCCCTACTCCCTCCTCTAGACAGCAAGCAATCCAATATTTGTTAAACATGTGCAATTCTTGTATTTACACTTTTACAATTATCATACTGCACAAGAAAAATCAGATTAAAAAGGAAAAAAATGAAAAAGAAAACAAAAAGCAAGCAAATAACAACAACAAAGGTTAAAAAAAAAAAACTATGTTGTGATTCACACTCCGTCCCCATAGTCCTCTTTCTGGGTGCAGATGGCTCTCTCCATCACAAGACCATTGGAATTGGTTTGCACTTTGCAGTTGAAAAGAGGAGTGTCCATCAGAAGTGATTATCATATAATTTTATGGTTGCTGTGTACAATGTTCTCTTGGTTCTACTCACTTCACTTACCATCAATTCTTCTTTCTAGGCCAGAAATGAGATCTTTATCAGAGAACTGAGATCTTTATAAGATTTTTCACAGCTTTGTATATCCTTTTGAATCTTGTTTGTGTTCAATCTCTTTGTGCAAAAACTTTTTAACTGAATGCAATAAAAGGTGTCCATGCATTTCATAATGTTCTCTAGATATTCTTTGGTCATAAATTACTCCTTTCTCCAAAGATCTGATAGGTGAAGTATCCTTTGCTCTCCTCATTTGTTTGTGGTATCACCCTTTATGCCCAAATTGTGTACCTGTTTTGACCTTATTTTTGATATGAGCTGTGACATGTAGATCCATGCTGAGTTTCTGACATATTATTTTCCAGTTTTCCCAGCAATTTGTGTGAAATAGTGAGATCTTATCCCAAAAGCTGGTGTTTGGGAGAGGGAGGTTTGATTACCATCATCACTGATTATTGTGTCGTGTGTATCTAACCTATTCTACTGACCTACCACTCTATTTCTTAGTCAATACCATATGTTTTTGATGACTGCTAAAAAGCACATTTTTTAAACACATTTTAATAGTTATGTTGTATATCTGTAATTCATTGAAGTCTGTAGTCTCCAAAGAATTGAAGTTGAGGACAACTTAAAAGGCAATGGTGAGGTGGGTGATGGGTATAAAGTGAAAGGCATCCCACAGTACACGTGAGGAATTAGATGAGATAAGCAGCGGACGGTTCCAAAGTGATGATAGGTAAAAAAAAAATGTCCTACTCAAATCAGGAAAATAAGATATAACCAATGGACAATTGTATGGACCATTAGTATTCACAAAATCTCATTAGCTCTAGTATGAGATTTTAATATGTTAAATGGACCCTCTGTATGAAGAGAAATAGATAAGAGCCATAAAAAATGGGTAGGCATAGATGGCTTACAGTCTGCATCACTGGAAGGAATACCCACATTAGTGAGATAGTAGAACCATTATAATATTAAAACATGACATTAGTTTTAGAACTTAGTATTAGTATTACACAATAAAAGCTACAGAACTTTTCAAAATTTTAATCTAAAATTTCTACTTTGGGAGAATATCCTAACAAGGTTATTAACAGAAGAAAAACCCTAGCCCTACATATATCAAATATTTCTTGAAACTTTCATAATAATACCAAACAAGTGAAACCAATCCATAAAGCTTTTCTGTAGTAAACCATAATTATAGGGAAATTGCTAAACAAATTGTGGCATGAGTATCATGCTCAAAAATAAAAGAAGAGGTACTAGCAATATCAGTTCTCAAATTATATTACAAAGCAATCATCATCACAATTTGCTACTAGATCAGAAATAGAGTGATTGATCAATGGAATAGATTAGGTACACAATATAAAAATATTCCAATGAGCACAATAACATAGTGTTTGATGAACTCAACAATTCTAGGTATTGGAACCAGAATTCACTATTTACAAAAACTATATGGAAAACTGGAAAATAATACATAGAGTAATATCTCACACCATTTACCAAGATAAGTTCAAAATAGAAATATGATTTAATCATGCAGAGTAATAGCATAAGCATATTAGGAGAGCATGGAAAAATTTCCCCTCAAATTAATGAATAGGAGAAAAGCTCATGACAAAATGAGATAGAAAGTTTCAGAGAAGTAAAATGGATAATTTTGATTACATAAAATTTAAAGGGTTTTGCACATATAAAAGCAATGTAGCCAAAATTAGAAGAGAAGCAGGAACCTTAGGGAGAATTACAGCAAGTTTCTCTGAAAAGGGTCTCATTTCTCAAATATATAGGGAACTGAGACAAATTTGTAAAAATAAAAACCATTCCCCAATTGATAAATGGTCAAAGGAATAAGAAAGCAAAGCTATTAATAATCACATAAAAATAATGGTTCAAATCACTATTACAGAAATACAAATTAAAATAATTCTGAGGTATTATTAATCAGATTTTCCAAGATGATAGAAAAGGAAAATGACAATGCTAAAAGAAATTTGAGGAAATAGCCCTACTATTACACTGTTGGTGGATTTAGAAACTAGATCAACAATTCTGCAGAACCATTTGGAACTATGAATCGCTTCTGATCCACCATTACTGCTGCTAAGTTTTTATCCAATGAGATTAAAGGAAAATGAAGAGGACACCTATATTCAAAAATATTTTAGTAGCTTTTTTGGTAGTAACAAAGCATTGAAAATGAAGATATGCTTATCAGTTGAATAATGACTGAACAAGTTATATATGAATGTAATGAAATAATACTGTACTGTGAGGCATGAGGAAGGTGATGATTTCAGAAAAATCTGGGAAGACTTAATGACCTGATGCATAATGAAGTGAACAAAAATGAAATACACAGTAATAAACACTATTGCAAAAATTATCAACTATGAAAGACTCAGCAAATCTGATCAATAATAACATCTATCACAATCCCAAAAGATTCATATTTTAAAAAATATATCCACCTACAAATAAATGATGGATCAGATTGCAGATTGAAGCATATTTTTATTCTTTTTTCCTCTTTCTTCCCCAAAACATGGCTAATAGAGATATGTTTTGCATGACTTCGCTATGTATCATGAGGACTGTGTTACTTGCCTTTACAATGAATGAGATAACAGAAGAGTAAGTAGAGAATTTGGAACTAAAAATAAAACCAAAAAATTCAAATTAAAAAAATAAATTGTGCTTATTCTGTATACCACAATTTAAGAATAGCTTAATGAATAAACCAGATAGAATCTAGGTAATTAGGATGGTGAAGACCTTAAGTCTGTATTATTTGAGGAACTGGCAATATTAACCCTAACAAAGAGAAAATTAGATGGAAGGAATAAAGAATGGGACATCATAGTTATGATAAAAATTTTAAAAGAGCTATTACATAGAAAAGGTATTCAACTTGTCTTGTTTAGCCCCAAACAACTAAACTAGGATCAGTGAGTCAAGATAGCAAAAATTATGTTTCATGTCAGCTCAAATTTCCTAACTTGAATTGCCCAATTTTAAAAAATGGAAATAGCTGAATCAATAGGAAGTTTATTCTCCTGTCTAGGAGGGATTCAAGCAGAGCCTAGATGACCATAGGTTTGCTATGCTTAATATTCTTTTCAGTTATGAGTTGGATTATGTAATGGGCTGAGGCTTGAGTTGATGCACTGAGGTCCCAAGCACATGAGGCTAAATAGTAATTGGGCCATACTCTATTAATATATAAGCTTGGAGAAAGAATGCCCCCCCCCCACCCGCTCACTCTTTGTGCGAGTCCTGATGTGTTGTATAGGAAATGACGATTTTGGTGGGTGGAGGCAGGGGACTGGAAAAGGAAGGGGAAGGAGAGACTGCTTGCATTTGCCATTGCGATGGCCCTTTTCAGCTCAGATCCCCCTCTGTTAGCTGGCTTCCTGTTGCAGCTGCCCATATTGCTATCGCAATCCTTCTTGACCATATTGCTATCGCAATCCTTATTCACCTCTTCACTTCAATAAAGATTGAAGATTTTTCCCTTAACCTGAATTCCTGACTCCGGCTGATTTTAAATATGCGGTCATTACAGGATTTGATGGCTACTTTCAACTCTCAAATTACATAATTCTGTGTATTATAAATGTAAAGAACCAAAAAGAAAATGTAAAAACTAATATGAAGTGATTCAAAGTAAGGAGAGTAGAATTAAAATCAGAGAACAATTTATACAATGACAATATTGTAAATACAAACAACTTTGGAAGTATTAAGAGCTATGATCAATACAATGACCAACTGTGATTCCAGAGTACGAAATATAAAGCATGCTAACTTCCTAACAGTAATGTCAAAATGCAGAATTATACTTTTGCTTATGAATATGTCCAATTTGGGAGTTTATTTCTACCAAAAAATATGTTTAGTCAGCCTTCAAAGTTTTTGTCTTTACAATAATATTAAATTTTCCTTTTTCTTTTCAATTCTTGGATAGGTAAAAATAGGAGAGAGAGAGAGAGAGAGAGAGAGAGAGAGAGAGAGAAGATAAATGCTTGCTAATTAAAAATAAAAATTTAAAAAGAATGAAAGATAACGTCAGACATGCTGATTATAACTACATGAGTCAAGGATAATAATAACAATTACAATAACAATAATTAAAGATCAGTAAGGGAAAGAACAATTTTATTAACATGTTAAAAATACACTTTTAAAAACAGAATTTTAATAAATGTTTACAATTTTACATATAATCTTTTGTTCTTATTTGCATATTTGTATTACTAGATGACATTTCAGAATGAAGCCCTATCTTTTATAAAGCAACTTCTCAAATATGCCCTTGGAAGGTAAATGCAGTCTCTTTTTGAACTTGTTTTAGAAGTACAATTCGTTATTTAAAATGTCCTTTCTTATGAGTAACTAAATTCTCCATCATTGTAATCCAAACTTGTTTCCTATTATTTTGACCCTTGTGTTAATAGAGAACCTCAAAATCCTAGAATGGCAGAATGGCAGAGCTGGCAGGAACTTTAGGGATAGTCTTTCCTAATCTATCATCTTTATTTGACACAAAAGGAACTTGAATCCAGTCTAGGGAGGCCAAGAGCTACCCCAAGGACACATACATTTCAAAGTCAGTAAAAGACTCAACACAACAACTTATGTCTCATAATTCCCCATCCAATTCTCTTTCCACAATATCACACTGTCCTTGACACCATAAAGGGAAATATTAGACTTGTGATATGCAAATGGATCTAAGATCTCATCCATTTCTGTGTTGCCTTCATCTATGCAGATTGCAATGTATCCCTGCCGGCTTCCTTATTATAGAATCACAAATTGTCATCATAGAAAGACATCATCATAGAATGGCAGGGCTATCAGAGAGCAGGGACTAAGACAAAGATCAAAGTTGTCTGGTTCCCATACTATTTATAAAGAGACATCATACCTCTTACCATCCTAAGAAATACTTTTGTTTCTTTTAATAAATAACAATTGAGTCACCTCTTATGTTTTTCTCTCCTATATATACAAAACCAATACTGCTTTCTAGCTTCCCTAGCTTCCTTCATGTCTCAGATAAACCTCCATCTTCCGCAAAAAAACTTTCCCCCAGTCCTTTTTAATCTTAGTACAGGCCTTCTGAGATTATCCCCAATTTAACCAGTGTGTATCTTGTTTATTTGTATGTGATTGTCTTCTCCGTCAGACTGTGAGACTTGAGAACCAAAACTGTTTTTTGTTGTTGTTGTTGTTGTTTGTTTTTGCCTTTCTTTTATCCTGAGGGCTTAGTGTCTGGCATATAGTAGTCACTTCATAAATGTTTACTATCATTAATCTTTTTCCACAAATCTGATTTTTCTAAAGCTGGAAATTTACAAAAGGGAAGAATTCTCTTTATAAGATAGATTAATGAAGCTTCCAATGTCTAGTATTCTGTTTTGGAAAAAAGAGATACTCAATATATTTATGAATTTGATTTGGTGCCGTGAAAAAAAACTTTCTATATGTGTGAGCAGAAGGCAGGAATAGGAAGTGTGGAATTAAGTTCACCATAGTTAAGGGAGTGGCCTTGGAGAACTTATTTACTAGTGTTACCTGTTACTATTAAATAAAAGTTTAGTTTCTAAGTAGCAAGTTGTATTTTGGAAACTTTTCAGACCATGAGGGCCTCTATTTTGCATATGTTATTAACTCTGTAAACACCTCTAGTTTCTAACACCTGCAAGAAATGGAGTCCCTAAATTTCTTTCATGTCCTTTGGTTTTAAAAATCTGGGTTGTTACCCTCTCATATTCTCCCACTTTCAGAAGGAATTAAAAAAGAAATAAAACATTCTCAAAACCAAGTTCATTTATTTACTTATTTATCTCTGCTGTGCAAGTAATACTTTTTCCAAAAAAAAAGGAAAAGCCAATCTTCTGACCTATGATTAATAGTTCAAGAAGTATTAAAAATTCAAAATACAGGGATTTCCTAACTATTCATTACACTAAATACAGAAGGCCACTATCATAATTCTGCTCATTATTTTGCAATTTTAGTTTTACCTGACTCAAAACCGTCCTAAAACATAACTTAAATATAAGATGATTTAGCCACTTGCTTTGGGTATTAGCCCTTTCCCCGGACACCTAAAGAGGTACCACTGGTACCTCAAACCAAACATTCCTTCACCACAATTTTCCCACATCTTTTCCCATAACTGTACTTTTGTACAGCAGCTAAAATGTTTTCCTCCTTTCTAAATATACTTGTTGATGTTCTACCTTCAAGGCCCAGCTAAGCTGCTACCTCTCCTATAAAATTTTTAGGATCTTCTAAAACGAGAAGTCATCTTTGCCTCCCCAAATTCTCACAATATTTAGTTTCTCTTTTCTAGACTCACAACTCTCTCCTTTTGTTATATCACCATGTGTTTGTATCTCATCCTCACCTACTAGATTATAATCTCCATCAGAGAAAGAGGTATCTTATGTATCTTATTTATAGATTTAGTCATATTATTCCACTGATCAAAAATCATTCTCTAGAACTAGTTGGAAGTATCCCCAAAGGGCTATAAAACTGTGCAATATTTGACCCAGCAATATTACCATTAAGTCTGTATCCCAAAGAGAGCAAAGAAAGTAGAAAAGGACCTATTTGTATTAAAATAATTATAGCAGCTCTTTTTGTGCTGGCAAAGAGTTGGAAATCAAAAGGATGCTCATCAATTAAGGAATGGCTGAACAAGTTTGTGGTATATGATTGCTATGTAATATTCTTGTGCTATAAGAAATAATGAGCAGAATGGTTTTAGAAAAATCTGAAAAGACATATATAAACTGATGCAAAGGGAAATGAGCAGAACTAGTAGGACATTGTACAATTTACAGCAACATTGTATTCACCATGAATGACTTAGATATTCTCATCAATATAGTCATCCAAGGCAATTCCCAATGATGCATGATGAAAAACACTATTGATATCCACTTTGGAGGAGAAAGTAAGGCAGGTGATCTTGCACAGCCCTCCCTCACTTAAATCTATTTCATTTGCAGGTCATAGCATCAGCTCCCTGATCACGGTCCTCTTTGAGAATGAATAACAAACAACCATAACAACAACCAGAGAGAAGACTGATGAACTATAAGTATAGAATGAGAGATTCTTTTTTTTTTACTTTCTTTATTTTTTTTGCTTTTATTTTATTTTTATGACACAGATAATATGGAAAATCACATGTATAACGGATATCATATTGCTTATTTCTTCAATGGGTGGAAGGGCTAGAGAAAAGAAGAAAATGTGAAGCTCAAATTTTCAAAAAATGAATTTAAAATATTTTTTTAAATCATCCACAATTTCATGTTATCTATAGAATAAGGACTAAACCTTTTACATGTCATTTAGACCCTTCAAAATCTGGTACCACTTTACCTCCATGTATTTTGGATTCCATAATATGTTCCATAATTGTAATGTTCTGGCTAACTCTCTGGAGGTTCTCCGAATGGACTTTGGTTTCAGCAGAATAATCACCACAATAGCTCTGTAGAGCCAATTAGAACTGATTCCTATTCACACCTGGTATACCTATTTATATGGACATCCCATCTTTGTTCTGGATTATAATCCCCATGAAAACAGAGATCATGATTTACCTAAACTTTATATCTATATTCCTAAGGGTCTGTACTGCATACAGTATATATTTAATAAATGTTTGTTTAATTAATTTTTCTAGGGTAGATATTTGTTCATTCTCAGTTTCTGTTGTGTCTCCCCTATACCTGGAATTTAAAGGATAACAACTATAAATTTGTTTTTAAATAATAGTGTGATTGTGTAGCTATATTTAAGGATTTATTTCTAATCAATAAAAATGTGCTCAAGGCTGAATTCTTTAAAATGCATAAAATTAAATACCAAATGTACACTTTGGCCATCTCTGTGCCTTGCGATTGCCTGTTTCAAAGCATATTATTTGATAAGGAGAAATTCTTTGGCACTTTTTGTGGTAGAGGAAAGAAAGTCCCAGTTCTAAGTCCAGACATGGGAGGATTAAATATTCCTATAAAGGAGCAGTAAATGGAAAACTTAGTAGCTCTTTTCCCATCGGTTTGAGATACTAAAATTGAGATGAGAATCATTACTACACTCTTGCAGGGCTTTTTTGTGGGAAAGACATATCTTTTGGATTAAAACTTTTCTTTCTCCTGAAAATCTGGATTTCTTTGTGAATAGTCAATATAACAACTGAGTGCAATATTATGGTAAGATTATGTCTGATTCCATGCACTTGGTTCCTACAGATTCAATAAGAATGGAAACTGGGATATGGGAAATCTTTCAGGCATTAGAGATATGCACCCACTTTTCACTCTGTTATCTCATCCAAAAATAATGCTAAGTGCCAATGCTGTTTTGTTTGTTTTCTCTGATGAAATGACAATGTGTGGATAATCTTGAGTGTTTTCCCAAGAATCTCTTATCCAAAACTGCAGTTCAGTAATGGGACATTAAATATCTATCTCAGCCCATTTATTATTATGTCATAACTTCTTTAACTTCTGAATACTGCTGGCATGTGTCACTTAAGAAAAACCAAATATACAGATACTCTAGTAAACAACAGGGAATGAAAATAATAATGATAATGATAATGATTTAAGATTTACAAAAATTCTTTACCTTTTTTATTTGATTTGATTTTGCCACAACCAAATAAGGTAAGTGCTAATTTTATCACTTTTATCAGATGAAGAAACTGAGACTGAGAGAAATTAAATGACCTGTTGGGGGTACACAGGCAATAAGTGTTTGAAGTAGGATTTGAACTCATATAGCATTATCTAACTGTACTAGATATGCCAACATACTTCTAGGAAGCAACTTATTGTCTCTTCCAGATCACTAGTCTTCTTATTTTTTTGGACTCAAAAATTCATTGTCTTCAAAAGGATTTCCATTGCCCTTAGTAAACATGTAAGTTATAAATGTTTTTAATTATGATGGGGGTGAAGGGATCAGGGAGTGGGAGGGATACCATGTACTCTGGACTCAAAGGACTTCATCAGTTCAAATCTCATTCCTGGCAATTATCCATGTGAACTTGGTAAGTCACATAATTTCTCTAGGTCTCAATTTCCTCCTCTAAAGAACAATACATTAGTACTATATGGCATTTGTGGTTCCCTTTAGCTCTAGATCTCTGGTTTTATGAATCAAACTATTCATTTATGTGAAGGTTCAGAGAGGTATCTACCAACATCTTCAGTTACATGATTTTTAAAAGGTTTTATCAGCAACTTTCTTTTTATATCACAACCATTTTCTAACATGTACTTCTACCACTAAACCTTGACTTTGTAATAAACAGATAAACCATAACAATGTCTGAGTACATGCTCTCTCTGTATAGGTAGTTTCTTCACCTTTCTACCAAGAGAAGGGAAATACATTCTTTGAGATTGTTTATTTCAATTAGTCGGAGTTCAGCTATGTTTTAATGTGATTTTCATTCACATGGACAGCTAGGTAGTGCAGTGAAAAGAACACTGAGCCTGGAGTCAGCAACACATCTTCCCGAGTTCAAATCTTGCCTCACACTCTTACTAGATGTGTGAACCTGAGCAAGTCACTTAACCTTGTTTGTCTCAATCTTCTCACCTATAAAATGAGCTAGAGAAGGAAATAGCCAACTACTCAAGGATTTTTGCAAAAAAAAGTCTCAAATTTTTGCAAAGAAAGGTCACAAAGAATCAGACATGACTGAACAGGAATGAAATCATTTACATTATTGTGGTTTCTGTGAATATTATTTTCTTGATTCTGCTTGCATGAGTATAATACAATAATACTGCTTAAAGCCTTGGATTGCAGTTAAGATTCATATAACAATAGATCTCTGGGCTCTGCAAAGCCAAATGATAAAGCCCTCCCTTTAACACAGCTTTCTATTTGCAAAGAGCACCATGAATAATTGGGAAACTTATGCTTGGACTAATCGGTGCTGTTTTCAAAAAGAATCACTTTTTCAGCTTCAATGGTCTAAAACTAAATGCCAGAATGAATGATAATACCAAGCACTTAGACCAAGGCAACTTGAGCTAGCAGAGATTAAGAGATCACTTCATAACTACTAAAATCTTTGTCTTCAGGAGTTTCTTTTTAGGTTAGAGGAGAGAGATGAGTGATTTCCTTGAACTCCTCCTCACTCAGGGGCCCTCTCTGGCAACTGGTCTCTTTCTGAAGCAGAGACAAGGACAGGACTCTACCTATGCTTACACTGCACTGGTAAGCTTTCATAGTCAAAGCAAGAATTAACAGAGGGCTTTCTTCCTTATTCTACTGAACCATAACTTGGTGGCAAAGGTATTTAATCACCCAGTTCTGGCTCTCTTATCATACACCTTCACTAACTATTGCCCTGAAAGATGGATTGATCACAGGATAGACCTGCTGTCTGAAGATGGGATAAAATCTTCAACATTAGTTCTGTTAGAATCCTATGCATACACTAGAAATGTCACAGGTTGATTGCACTGAGCTTTCTATGAAGTCTCAGAGTTCCCAACATGTCCAACTGTGTACAATTGAAGAACTTGAACCATGAATCTCCCAAAAGGTAAGATATGTTTCTAGACTTTTTGAATCCCACCAAGGTTAACAGTTTCTTAAGAAATTTGTCTTCAAATTCTCTATGTTGTCAGAGAAATATTTTTCCAAATCCCCTTAGCAATAATAGAAGCTCTTTCATTCTTAGATTGATTATGTACATGGGCAAAATGAGCTATTACTACTAGAATGTTGCTTATGTTCTTACTATCTTTTTCCCAAGATCAATAGCTGCAAGATCTAAAGATATGCAGACCAATCTGGCAACATTTTCTTTGATACATGGGGAACATAAGTTATCATTTAGTAGCAGCGAAATGTGTATCTTAATAAGTCATGTGCCCTCCTTTGACTAAGCATCCAAAGTTACCATGGAATAGTAGATTGGTTCAAGTACAGCATGGTCCTCAAAGGAAAAGCTTAGCATTTCCTACCACTGTATATGAAATCAGTTCCCATGGGTTATGGAGCTCTATTGCATAAATCCAAGTTCTTCCATTGTCTTAATAGTAAAGCTCTGGAGACTAAGGAACTGGGTTCAAATCCTGCCTCTGATACTTATTACTTATGTGATGTTGAAATGGTCACTTAACTTTGCTGTGCTCAGCTTCCTCAGCTATAAACATTGGGGGTTGGACATGAAGACCTCTAAAATCCATTTTAGATCTAGGTTTATATCTTTTCATCCTGACTAATTACACCTCTCCTTTTGATCTTTTATCGTTTCCTGCACTTCTAATCATAGAACACAACTGAGGCAAAGAAGACTAGTTCGGTTCAATGCAGTTTACAAATACTGATGGAACACTCTCTGATGGAAGTGCCCAGGCTCTCATGTACACTCTCATGTGACAGTGGTCTTTCTCTCTTCATGATACAGACTGTCTTCACTCCTACTGACATCAGCAGAGCTAGGGATTCAAGTGGCTTTAAATGCCAGATAATAATATAGCCTCTCATGGCAGATAATACATGCTGACTTCATGTTTGGCTAATGCTGCTACCTATCTCTAGCAGGCAATATGTAGTTTCACACTGGTCAAAATTCATGTCAGTGGAGAATTATTGATTCCCAATTAGAATGTAAAGCATATAAGCAATGGCATTTGACTTTGGAGATAAGAATATTCTGAGGTCAATTGTATAAAAAGTTTTGTTTCCATCTTTTGGGAGAAAAGTAAATCTCAGAAAGGCTGAGTGACTTATTCACAATCACATAAATTGTATAGGTGATATTAAGAACTCAAATTGACATTTCTCATTCCAAATCCATTGTTCTTTCCACTTTATCATCAAGTATTGCTGCATGCTCAGTATAGAATATAAGAAATTCTAATGGTTTAAAGGCAAACTTCTATCAAAGAGAAATGGAAACAGCAAAAGGAATAAAAATGATGGTTTTATAATTATTTTTATTTTATATAATTCTTTGAGTTTTACTATGAATTTTTCTCAAAACAAAACTATTTGAGAAGCTACACAAATATTGTTATCTACCCATTACAGATAAAGGAACTGAGCCTCAGGGAATTCAAATGGCCTATGAGAATTTAATAACATTCACAATTTTGACATTTGACTATTACTAAATAAAGTCTAAAGTTTATTACTGTTTCTAAATTTTATATTCAAGACTCTCTGCAATCTATCTCCAACCTACATTTCCATGCTCATCTCTGTCTATTCTTCATGTATCCCATTATTCAGAACACTGAACTATTTTTCTGGAAGTTTCCTTGCAGGATATTGTCCACTTATTTTGCAGAATGTCAAGAGATAGAAGTGACCTCAAAGGCCATATAATCCAATGTGCATCTTTACAGGAAAGTATTCTTCTACTTAACAGGCAGTGAGTAGTTATCACAAGTTTTTGTTTGAAAACTTCCAGTAAAGGGGAATTCACAACTTTCAAAAGTGTATCATTCCACTTGGGTGACTTATAATTGCTGAGACATCAAGTCAAAACTTGCCTATTTTGTAACTTCCACCTGTTGCTCCTAATTCTCTCTTCTGGGATCATACAAGGTAAGTCTGATCCTTCTTCTACATGATAGCTCTTCAAAAAATGCTTTAAGATAGTTATCATATTTAGCCCTCCCTCCACCCATCATTTTCATAATTCACTTGTTCATAGATAAGCTACATTTTCCAAACTACTTTTTGCCTCTTTCTTGAGTCACAAAATTTGTTATGGCTATTGGATTAGTATTTGAAAATGTTATTGTAAAAGAATCTCTGTTCAAAATAATATCCTTCAAGTTTTAGCTCTTTGAACTTACTTGAAAATAATTTGACAGTGCCCCAATTTCAAATGTCTTTGTAGCTTATTGTATTCATTACTTTACCTCATTCAGGTTCTGGATGACTTGCTTCTATTCCACGAGGAGTCTAAATAAGTATTGTCTAGGCATACTAATAATTGTTGGCCTGATTCTCTCATCCCAATGCCTATGTATTAAATCAAAATCTCTTTTTAAAATGCCTTAACCTTGAGAATTCAGGAACTGTTCATATGGGAATATTTCAACTCTCCAAGATGATTACTTTTTGGTTGCTATTATTATCTCCCTTTCATAATAAATAGAACCCACATTTTGCATCTTTTTTCATGAAGAAACTCTTGGAAAAAATTGAAATGGCCCAACTGGAAAAATGTTCTAATTCTTCCATTTACTCAGGTGGATAATCTCATGAAAATCCTGACAGTAAATAACAGATTGAACCACTTTTTTCTTTCAAAAATATTTTGATCTTAACAAATACCAGATATAACACATGCTTCTAAATACACTAAAGAACTGAAAAAGTTATACATGAAACTAAATTTCTATTATATATATCTTGCGTTTTTCCCAAAAATGTCAATACTTTTTACTTGTTCTGTCTCTCTCTTTATATATTTAAAATCAACTAAAACTATTTTTCTAATATATTTTATTTTCCAATTACATGTAAAAATAATTCTAACATTAATTTTTTTTTTAAATTGGAGTTATAAAATCTTTCCCTTTTTTGTTTCCTCTCTCCCCTCACTGAGAAAGCAAGCAATTTTGTATAGTTATATATGTTCAGTGATGCAATACACATTTGCAAATTAACCCATTTTTTTAAAGAAAACACAGACCAAAACACTTAAACACAAATGAATAAAGTAAAAAATAGTGTTCTTTGATCTGTAGTCAGATTTGATAAGTTTTTTCTCTGTAGGTACATTGCATTTTTTCATCAAAAGTCCTTCAGAATTGTGTTCTTTGTATTGTTGAGAATAGCTAAGTCATTCACAGATGATCATCATATGCTATTGCTATTTACTATATACAGTATTCTCCTGGTTCTGCTTACTTCATTGATTCATGTAAATCTAGATTTTTTTCTGAAAGCATCCTGCTCATCATTTCTTATACCATAATAGTATTCCATCACAATTATCTGCCACAACTTCTTCAACTATTCCCCAATTGATAGACATTCTCTCAATTTCCAATTCTTTGCCACTACAAAAAGAGCTGTTAAAATTATTTTTGCATACATAGGTCACTTTTCTTTCATTTAAAAAAATTTCTTTGGGGATATAGAACTAGTAGTGGTATTGCTGTGGCACTGATATGAAAAGTTTTTTATAGAGTTTTTTGTGCATAGTTCCAATCGCTCTCCAGAAGGGTTAGATCGGTTCTCAATTCAGCCATAGTGTACTTATGTCCCAATTTTTCCACATTCCCTCCAACATTTGTCATTTTCCTTTTCTATCATATTAGCCAATCTGATAGGTGTGAGGTGGTACTTCAGAAATGTTTTAATTTGTGTTTCTCTAATCAATAGTGATTTAGAGAATTTTTTTTTCTTATTACTATAGATAGCTTTGGTTTCTTTATCTAAAAACTGCCCATTCATATTCTTGGATCATTTATAAATTGGGAAATGATTTGTATTTTTATAAATCTGACTCAGTTCTCTATATATTTGAGAAATAAGGACTTTTTCAGAAAAACTTGTAAGAAAACTTTCCCCCAGTTTTCTTATTTCCTTCTAATCTCAGTTGCATTGGTTTTGTTTGTGAAAAACTCTTTAACTTAATGTAATCAAAATTATCCATTTTATATCCCATAATGTTTTCTATCTCTTGTATGGTCATAAATTTTTCATTTATTTATAGATCTTACAGGTAAATAATTTCATGCTCCCCTAATTTCTTTAGGGTATTACCCTTAATATCTAAATCATATACCTATTTTGACTATATGATGTGAGATGTTGGTCTATATACCTAGTTTCTGCCAAATTGCTTTCCAGTTTTCCCAGAAGTTTTTGTCAAATGAGTTATTCTCTCAAAAGCTAGGATCTTTGTGTTTTTAAAACTCCATATTACTCTGTTTATTTAATATTGGGTAGTGTGTATACAATCTGTTCCACTCATCGACCAAGCCTAATCCTTAACCAGTACAAGAAAGTTTTGATGATTACCACTTTATAATATAGTTTGAGATCTAGTATGGCTAGGCTTCCTTCCCTAACAATTTTTTTCCCTGTTAATTGCCTTGATATTCTTGACCTTTTGTTTTTCCAGCTCTGTATTATTTTTTCTACCTCTGTAAAATAATTTTGGTAATTTGATTGATGTTTCACTGAATAGGTAATTTAATTCAGGTAGAAATGTTATTTTTATTATATTGGCTCAGGCCACCTAGAACTATTTTTAAACTTTTCTATCCGGAGTGAATTCCAAAATGTTTAAAGTTAAGATGTTTGTTCCTTCCTTTAGACAATGTCATGAATAAACATTAATAGATTATTCTTTTAAATGTGAACCTTAAGACAGGAAAATCATGCTCTTCTGAAATCAGCTTACTAAAAATGTTTGCTTCAGGGGATTGTTCTATTTAACTAGTATTCTTATACCTTTCAGAAATATAATTGGAAAAGAAAGTGAGCTAATCATGTATCAAAAACAAGAGATAATAGGGAACAAGAAAGACCCCCAGCACTTTGGATGGTTCCTTTATAGAGAATTTATAGATAAAAATCACATAGGATGAGAAGTGAATTGATTTCAAGTGCATAGAACAGTTCCTGGCACATAGTAGGTACTTAATAAATATTTAATGATTGATTGGTTCCTGGAAGCTGTACCATTAGAGATAATACCTACATTAATGAGATTATGAACTCATTCAAACTTTCAATTAAGTACTAAAGAAGGATTTATAAATAAGTAATGATTCTTACTTTCTCTTAGAATCTACTGAAATATTTTAAGGATTTTTAATCTTCAAGAGAAAGTATCATTCCAATGTTTTAAAATTGAAAAATGTTTGGTTTTTTACCACATAATTACACATAATTCTTGTTTAATATTACAATGAAGAGTTACAATGACCTAGTGATGGAAATGCAACTTGCAGATCAAAAAATACAGATATTTAATCTTATTAGAATTGAGCCAAAGAATTATAGGAATCACATCATTTTTCTGTTGTTATAATGCTTCTACAAAAATATTTTAACATTGCATCTTCTGCATAATCTACCCTAACATTATAGAAAATTAAAAAAAAATTAGAATGAAAATAAAATCTCTAAATAGTATTTAAAAAGGCGATGCTACAAGCTCATTTAAATAATGCATTCCATCATCTAAGGCAATAAATGTTCCAAGAAGAGATGTTAATTTCATATTCACCAATTAGTAATTCTTTAATGGAATCTATGTAACAATGGTGACTTTATTTCAATGTACCTGAAAATTATTACATTAGTAGCCTTCATGTTACTTCAACAAAACTATTTATTTAGAAGTGAATTGAATATCTACTTGATGGGAATGTTATAAAGAATATTTATGCTTCACGTAGATAATCTCCAACATCCTCCCTAAATGACATTCTATAGCAATAATAGCTTACATTTCTATTTAATTCAACAGATATTCATAAAGTACTTTCTAATATGATATTTACAAGGCACTGCATTTTGGGAATGTACAGATGAAATCCTTTAAATCCCTGACTTCAAGGAGTATATTTTCCTTATGACAATTCTGCATAGATATTATCATCTCATTTTATAGATGTCAAAGTTGAGTCTTTAGAGATGTTAGGCAACTTCACAAAATTATAGAATTTCAGAATTCCTTTTTATTCACTTAAATAATATTTATTTTATTATCATTCCTTGACTAGGCAGCTCAATATAAATTCTCAAATTTATAGTTTCAAATGAATTAACTTTTTTTTTTTTACTTTGGCATTGTTAACAGAAAGGATTCTTAGTATTTCAAGGAGTTCTTAAGTAGAAAAAGGAAGAAATGAAAAAACATTTTTTTCCAGAAATAAATGATGTTGGAATTTTCTAAAAGTATTATTAATCCCTGTCATGTTAGCCAGTCTGAGAGGTGTATAGTAGTACCTCAGAATTGTTTTAATTTTTCATTTCTCTGATCAATAGTGATTTAGGGCACCTTTTCATATGCCTAGAAATGGTTTTAACTTCTTCTTCTGAAAATTGCCTGTTCATATCATTTGATCATTTATCAATTGGAGAATGGCTTAAATTCTTATAAATTTGAGTCAATTATCTATATATTTTAGAAATTAGGCCTTTTCCAGAATCCTTAAATGTAAAAAAAAATTTCCCAGTTTATTGCTTCCCTTCTAATCTTGTCTGCATTGGTTTTGTTTGTACAAAAACTTTTTTAACTTAAAAGAATGTCAATGACCATCTTCTCTAATTGTTAACCAACCAAGAATCCACAAGACAAAACAGCTAGCAAATGTTCATCCAATCTTTATTTGACCACCTCCCATCAAGAATTCCCACTTTGGGCTAGTTCTAATTATTGGAAAATTTTACCTTACATCAAATCTAAATAAACATCTCTTCAGATTCCACACATTGTTCTTCTCCTTTCCTTCCCCTTCCCCCTGCCAAGTTGTGTCTTCTGAGTCAAGCCAAAAAAAAAATCTAATTCCTAATTCACAGCATAGTTCCTAGTCTATTTGTCCATGATCATCAAACAATTAATCATTAAACATTTATTAAGAGCCTATTTGTATCAGTCACTGTGCTGAGAGCTGGGCATGTCAAAAGAAGTAAAAGACAAACCTTATCTTCAAGGAGCTTATAATCTAATAGAGTTAACCACATACAAATATTTACAAGGCAAACTATATACAAGATAAATAGAAAATAATTAATGGAGGGAAGACATTAAACTAAGAAACATTGGGAAAGGCATTCTCTGGAAGATAGGATTTTGTGGTGTTTAAGTCACTTTCAACTCTACATGACCCCTTTTGGGGTTTTCTTGGCAAAAATACTGAAATAATTTCCCATTTCTTTCTCCAGCTCATTTTTACAGATGAGGAACTGAGCAAACAGGTTAAGTGACTTGGCCAGAGATACACAGCCAGAAAGTGTCTGAGGCTGGATTTGAACTCAGAAAGATAAGCATTCCTGATTCCAGGTACAGTGCTCTATCCACTATGCCATCTAGCTGCCCCAAACTGGATCTTAGTTGAGACTTAAAGAAAGCCAGGGAGTTCAGTAGTCAGAGGGGAAGAGGGAGAGTATTCCAGACATGGGGATCAACCAGAAAAATGCCAGAAATTGAGAAGTAGAATGACTTTTTTTTGGTGAAACAGAAAATCAATGCCACTGGATTTAAGAAAATGTGATCACAGTCCATGAAGCAGTTATTGCCAACATCCAACTTTATTAGTGGGAATGTATCCAAGTGGATAGAACTCTGGTGCTGGAAAGACCTATTTTTCTGACTTAACTCAGTCCTCAGAGACTCCTTAGCCTCAGTTCCCTAATCTATAAGATGAATTGGGGAAGGAGATGCAAACCACTCACTTATCTTTGCCAAGAAAACCCCACATCATGAAGAGTCAGACATGACTGAAAAATGACTGAACGACTAATGTAATTGCGGCATAGCCATAATATCTAAGCACATGACAGATAGCACATGCAATTTGTGGTCTTATTGGCACTGACTATATCAAGAAGATGCCATGATCCAGCTATCCCAATAGTACGGATCAGGGTCAGTATATGTTCTTCAAAGGCCATGGTCTATGAATAGCGGAAGGATCTGAAGGATGGAGAATGGCTCATCTTAGTGCAGAAGGCAGGTCTCGGTCCAATTCACACTGATCTTGAGGAAATCCAAAAGCTATGCAAAGATGATCTTAATCATTGCTTTGAAAGCTGAGCATTTGAAAAACAGTGCTTTTTAAGTTGGCACCTATATGTTAGGCACAGCAATTCAAAAAAAATTTACATCTCCCTTTCCTAAGCACTTATGCTTTCCCACTTAGACTGTGTGAGAGTGAGACTGTTCACCAGAAGGTTGTACAGGACTATGAAACAACGTGTTTTTTCACAAGCAAAATAAACATATTTTAGAGGCAAGCACAAGGCAGGAGACATGAAAGACCATATGTTTTCAATGTGGCCCATGTCAAAACAATACTAGTCTCCAGAAAACAGTTAACTGCTAGTCAGATTGAATTATTTCATGAGCCATCTTCCAATGATTAGCTAGAAGGAAATATAGTGTGCTCTATGAACTATGTGGCAGATTAAAAAATAAATTTCCCTAAGTCAAGCATATTGAATTTAATGAATAATTTTATTGGCCTTAATCAGATTTCTATATTTTATTGCTCACAGTTTAGAGAAGAAGGTAAAGGTGAGATAAGGAAAAAGAAAGGTTTAATTTCCACAAAGTATTTCTCAATCAGTTATATTGATTGTATTAGTTAAAGGATTATCCTCAATAGATAAAAATAGGCAGGGCTTTTTTTTTCTTCCAGAAAATTTATAAGTTCATAATTGTCCTCCCTATGCTTTAAAATCTTTTCAAAAAAACTGATTTACACCTTAACTTAAAGGACATCAATGGCTAGTTACATAACTAAATGGACTGGAGGAACCAGCCTCCAGCAATTTACCAGTTGGCCTGTCAAAGTCTGATATATAGAGAAATGATATTTTTTTTTTCTGCCAGGCCTTCATCTAACCAGAGCTCTCAAATGCTAAAAGGATTGCTATCACAGGGAATAAACCAACCCCTTTTGATAAACTACTTTCCTCTGACACTGGAAAATTGGGGGTCTTTAATTTGGGAATCAGTCTTAGGCCAAGCATAAGTATGAGGTTAGAAGCTGGTTAGCATCCCATTCAGATTCTGCCAAAAATACACTTCTTAGGTGATCCATGTGAATTAGGGGAAAAAAAAGGTTCCCAAATTTCTACTTGGAAAATTCTCCCTGAATATCCACACTCTTTTCAAAGACCTAGGTCCAATATTATTACCTAGCATTTACATTGGGTGACTTTTTAAATAGTTTAAATTAGAATCATTTATTTTTCATTGCCCCTAGGTAAAAATGCATGATCCATCTGAGATTGATAGAGAAGGCAATCAAAACCCTGGGAAATTAAATGATTTCGCTATGCCATAGTCAGTGAATGGCAAAGTCATCCTGAAAAATAAATGGTTCTGACTTATGGCCAAAAAGAAAATATTTTCAAGATGTTTTGACCTCAAAATGTTTGAATAAGGATTTGCTTTGGTTTTATGCTTGATAATAATAATTCATATAGTACTTTAAGTTTTGAAAGAACACTTTACATATGTAATTTAAACGGATCCTAACAAGGCTGTGAGACAGGAAATATTACCATTATTTCTTCTACTATTAATAAATATGCATATAATCCTTTAAGAGTGCAAAATTCTTTATATAGGTTATCTCATTTTATAGTCACTATGTGACTGTGAAAGAACTTCCATTATCCCTATTTACAGAAGAGGAAACTAAAAGGGGCTACATCATTTGCCCAAAGTGACACAATTAGATTTCTTTAGCAGGATTAAAACTCAGGTCTTCTTGATTCCCAAATCTACCCTTCCATTTACTCTACCACCTAGTTACCTCTATTATTATCCCTATTTTACTGATGAGAAAACTGACACATAAAGGAGTCGAGTTTCCCAAGATCATATAGCTGGCAATTCTTACAAATCTGCAACTCTATTCTAGTTGCTTCGGTTGTAATTGTAGTGGTGGTTTGTATATCTGTTGCCCAGGAACCAGCTTAAATACATTTGAACTTGTAATCAGATCAGTCAGTGTTAGAAATACTCATTTTAGCAAAATCATAGGTCTTTGTGATTTTGGCAGATGGAAGATAGTAGAATAGTAAGAAGTATAATCAAATTTTATCCAACAACTTTTTTACAGAAATCTAGAAAATGTACCAGACTAAGTCTTGCTTGGGACATCCAAAAAAAAGCTACAAAGTAAGTTTTCCAGCTTAGGTTAGCAAAGGGATGTAAAAAGAGAAGTCTGTGGAGTGAGGAGTGGGAATATAGTCAGAAATTATCAGAAGAGAATTATAGTACAGAGAGAAGCTATGCACTAGGACATAAAGAGGTCCCATATCCAACATGGAAGAGTCTGATTCTATATAAAATGCAAGAATAGATCTCAAATGGCAGCTCTATTGTTTTGTTCCCAATTCTGGGCCACAGATTCAAGGAGAAGACCTGCAGTACAAAAGTAATATTCTTGCATAAGTAGTCACATGTCCTAGACTGTGTATCAATCAAGAAGCAAGTAGGAACTGTATGATACTGACTTCAGAAGTGGTGAGGAATCTCAGTTCCGGAGTCCAGCCCAGTCTGAAGCCTTGTCAGAATAACCTAAGTGGGAATCCCAGCAGAGAGCTTCAGATAGCTGATAATGACTAGATACAATCACAGTCTCTCAGAACTCCAACTGGGTCAGACTCATATGTATATTGTGCAGATCCAAACCTGGTCAGAAATTTGCAAAACTCATACCAGAAGGTCAGTGATAAGACTTTTCCTTGAATCAGATCTCTTTGGAAGCACTGAAAGCTTACAGATCTCCAATATGAACTATCCCTGAAATCTTAGAATAACACAACATTCAATATCTCCAAGAAAATAGCAGAAAAACTCAAAAGGACACAAACTCTGCCTATGCATTCCCCCTGAACGTGTATAGAACATGACCCTAACATAAAGAGTTAAAGTCAGAAGGCAGCTGAAAAAAAATTAACAAAGAGAAAACCATAGCATAAAAAGCTCTTAGTATAACACAGGTACTCAAGACTCAAAATCATACAAGAATGACTCCAAAAGATCCACGAACAAAGCCTCAAAAAAAAATCAGAACTTGAAAACAAATCCAATAAGAATCATAGAAGAAATGAAGCAAGTATTTAAAAAAAAAACTTAAAGAATGTTTAAATTAACTAAACTAGAATACCAGAGGAAAAATTGGAAAGAAATGAAAACTATAAAAGAAAGGATTAAAATGGAATTAAAAGCTTGATATGACATAAAAAAATTTATCCAAGTAACAGACGGAAAATTAGAATATGCTATGTTATTATGGGACAGAATATACCATACATCAGAATATACTTCTTAAAAAATAGAAGAAAATGTAAAGTATCAGCAAAAAAAAGTAAAACTGGAAAACAGAGGAAAGATCATTATCATTAGAGTATCTGATATCTATGACCTATCGATATTATATATCATGAAATCATAAGAAAAAAATGATCAGATGTCTTATCTTATTTCCATGTGACAAATTTCAAATATTTTGTCAGCAATCATTTCTCTTTCATGCTCTCACCCCCAAGTATTTTTCAGACATTCACAGTTTGTGCAAGAGAACTTCATGACAAAGGTTTAAATCTTCTCTAGACAAATTCTAATATGCTAATATTTCTCCTAAAATGTGATGGCCCAAATTAAATCAGATCTCTTCTCTTTGCTCAGTTGTTTTCAGTAAAATCTGATTCTTCATGATTCCATTTGGTGTTTTCTTGACAAAGATACTGGAGTAGTTTGCCATTTCCATCTCCAGCTGATTTTACAGATGAGAAAACTGAGGCAAACAGGGTTAAGTGACTTGCCCAGAGTTCCACAGCTCTTAAGTGAATGGGGTCAGATTTGAACTCAGAAAAATGAGTCTTTTCAACTCCAGACCCAATATTTTATCCACTACGCCCCTCAGCTATCCCTACCTGCTCTGTACAGAGAAATTATAACAACTCACAATTATATAGAACCTTAAGATCTGCATATCTGTGCATACATTAAATCATTTGTTCCTCACAATGATACTGTGATGTAGTTACTATACATATCACATTCATTTTATATAGTGAAATACTGATTCTCAGAGAGGTTAAATAATTTGTCTGTGATCACACCAGTATCATCACAGGTGGGATTTAAACCCAAATCTGCCTTCCTGCAGTGTCCTGTATTCTCCCTATGCGCTATCCCCATGTGTATTCTCAGGATACAATAAAATTTTAATCATGGTCATCATTTTCTATTAACACAACATAAGATAATGTTATTTTCTTGTTCAGGCAGATTCATTTCAATTAAATAAGCATATTAAAATATCCTCTATGTGAAGAGAACTAATGAATATATTATCTACTTGTGAATATTGACATTATATTATAGTGAAAGGCATAACTCTTTTTTTTTTCCTTTTTTTCTACATATTGCTGTTAGGCCATTCTATACTTCTGTACTTGTTTTTTGGGTAAGTGTAAATTATTCTAAATAAATGTTATCTTCTTACATCTCAGTCATTCATTCTGAAATACAAAGACCTTTTTAAACCTTTATTGTCATTCAATAGATTAGCCATCTCTCTCTGATTTCTGTTAATCTTAAATTTGATCCATATACATTTTTATCTGATATTGACAAAAATGTTGAGCAATACAGCTCCAAGGAGCCCTGCACCATATTTCAACAAATACATATTGATTTGAATTTTTTATTTGCCCTGGGAATGAGGGAATAAACATGATCAAATTTTGTCTTTATTTTTACAGGCCTTAGCACAACTGCTCAGGCAAATTAAATTTACAGGACAGAAGTTGGTTGCTAGCCTGAAACACTAGATTAAACCTTTTGCAATCTGGTGTTTTTCATTATATCTTGCATTATATATGCAGTTGACACAATTCAACAATAAATCCAGAACTCTGATTTTTTTTGACTACTAAGGAATAGATTTGCAATGGTTCATCCACACCATCTTTCCACTTTCTTGTGTCAGCAAGAAATAGTTGCTCATAACTTGTCCTAAAAGGATCAAACTTAAACCTTAATGTCAATGTTGTTGGTCAGTCACAAATAATTGTTTTTGATCCCATTTGAAGTTTTCTTGGCAAAGATGTTGAAGTAGTTTGCCTCTTCTTTCTTCAGCTTATTTTGCAAATAAGGAAAAAGGAGGCAAAGAGGATTAAGTGACTTACCCAGATCCCCACAGCTAGTGTCTGAGGTTGGATTTGAACTCATTAAGATGAGTCTTCCTGATTCCAAGGCCACTGCTCTATCTAGCTGTACTTGCATAGTCTATAGTCTAATTTGTATATGTAATAATCAACACTAAGGAAATGGACAACTGAGTTCTTTAGCCAATTTAAACAACTCAAC